>NC_091197.1:6813335-6823335 GCF_040958095.1 Procambarus clarkii | reverse complement strand
GAACAGGAAATAGGAAGACAGGAGGAAGAAAAGGGTAAGGGTAAAAGATAGAAGGGTAGGAAGAGATAAGGATAGAGATATAGGAGTAGGAAGAAAATAGAGAGGGATAGGGATGTGGTGGGAGGGAGGGGGATCCTGAGGGGGCGACACTGAAGGGGTTAAGAAGGGGTCGCCCTTAAGACAGGAGATTAACACGGAAATGGACGAATTAAAGGGATTAGTGAAGTGAGGTTGATATGTCGCACCTTAAGTGATTAGTCAGTTGAGCACCGCTGCTCTGCCAGACACACCTACACTGTGTAGAGGGTGTTGTCTACACTGTGTAGAGGGTGTTGTCTACACTGATGTAGAGGGTGTTGTCTACACTGATGTAGAGGGTGTTGTCTACACTGGTGTAGAGGGTGTTGTCTAGACTGGTGTAGAGGGTGTTGTCTACACTGTGTAGAGGGTGTTGTCTACACTGCTGTAGATGGTGTTGTCTACACTGTGAAGAGGGTGTTGTCTACACTGATGTAGAGGGTGTTGTCTACACTATGAAGAGGGTGTTGTCTACACTGATGTAGAGGGTGTTGTCTACACTGGTGTAGATGGTGTTGTCTACACTGGTGTAGATGGTGTTGTCTACACTGGTGTACAGGGTGTTGTCTACACTGGTGTAGAGGGTGTTATGCTAGATATAGATAGTGTTGGGTAAGATTCAATGGGTGTAGAGAGGTCAGCTATAACACCCATGTTTAGTAGCTCTAATAAATATAAGCAACTGGCCCTCATCAGTTGTTAATAAGGCATTAGGTAAGCTTAACAGATAACTGAGAATTGGCTTAATGCTTAACATAGAGGAGATTTGAAAAAGAGAACGTCTAAGGAGAGACGGATATAAGGAGAGGCTGGTGTAAGGAGAGACGGATATAAGGAGAGGCTGGTGTAAGGGGAGACGGATATAAGGAGAGGCTGGTGTAAGGAGAGACGGATATAAGGAGAGGCTGGTGTAAGGGGAGACGGATATAAGGAGAGGCTGGTGTAAGGGGAGACGGATATAAGGAGAGGCTGGTGTAAGGAGAGACGGATATAAGGAGAGGCTGGTGTAAGGGGAGACGGATATAAGGAGAGGCTGGAGTAAGGAGAGACGGATATAAGGAGAGGCTGGTGTAAGGGGAGACGGATATAAGGAGAGGCTGGTGTAAGGGGAGACGGATATAAGGAGAGGCTGGTGTAAGGGGAGACGGATATAAGGAGAGGCTGGTGTAAGGGGAGACGGATATAAGGAGAGGCTGGTGTAAGGGGAGACGGATATAAGGAGAGGCTGGTGTAAGGAGAGACGGATATAAGGAGAGGCTGGTGTAAGGGGAGACGGATATAAGGAGAGGCTGGTGTAAGGAAAGATGGGTATAGGGAGAGACTTGTATAAGGAAGGTTTAGGTGAGAATATTATATATTTACATTGCAAGCAAAAGTGTTGTATATATGAGGTTGATTCGAAAGATGTGAGAGTTAGGTGAGAGTGAGGTGAGAGTGAGGTGAGAGTGAGGTGAGAGTGAGGTGAGAGTGAAGCGAGAGTCAGGTGAGCGTGAGGTGAGAGTGAGGCTCGAGTGAGGTGAGAGTGAGATGAGAGTAAGGTGAGAGTGAGTGTTCTCTCACCTTACACAGTGTTCAATACCCCAACACATCCAGCCTATTCTGCTCCTCTCAACCCGTCTCTTTACCCATTTACCTTCTCTCATTCCTCCTTCTGTCTCCTTTCTCCTATCTCTCTTCTCTCTCTTTTCTCCCTCTAATATTTACCTTCCTTGCCCTTTCTTTTCTCCTCATCTATGTCTCTCCCCCTATCTTATCTCTCCCCCCCCCGCACTCTGGGACGGGGCATATATGCTCTTCTCTCTGGTGTTGGTTGGTTGACGTTCAGGTCTCCAGGGACCCTCAGATACACGAGGTCTTCACTTGAGCCATGAGGAGTGCTTAATGAGGCACTCATGGCCTCACACGCACTCACTCACAAGTCTGGTGGCCTCACGCGCGCACACTCACAACATTGGTGGCCTCACACACACACACACACACTCACAACACTGGGGACAACACACACAACACTGGGGGACAACACACACAACACTGGGGGACAACACACACACACACACTCACAACACTGGTGGCCTCACACACACACACACTCACAACACTGGTGGCCTCACACACACACACACACACACACACTCACAACACTGGTGGCCATACACACACACACTCACAACACTGGTGGACAACACACACACATACACACACACACACACACACACACACACACTCACAACACTGGTGGCCTCACACACACACACACACACTCACAACACTGGTGGCCTCACACACACACACACACACACACACACACTCACAACACTGGGGGACAACACACACACAGTCTCTGACACCCTTATTAACCCCTGCACTGCGCACCTCTTTTTGCTTTAAAATAAATGATAAAATAGCTTGATTAAACTTTCTTTTGGTGCGATAACGAGTTCAAATGGCAAATTACTGATAGTTGAATATATTGTACAGAGAACAAAGGTTTTGTACTGCTGGAGAATTGGGGAGCCTGGTAGGTCTATCGAGATTCCTCTAGGCCTACTGCTTAATCCTCCCAAAGATGCAACCTTGAGCTAACAACCCGGTAACCGAACCCGGGACCATCTGGGTGTGTGCGATATGCACCAACCACTGCGCAAGAGGTCACAAATAGCAAGGAAAATGGCCAGAACAGGACACAGTAGGAGGAATCATGCACCACAGTTACATAACTACAGAACACTACATACTTGCAATCCTGTAACCACAGATTGTTGGTGGTAAGCGCAGCTATGCTCAGTATGAGAGTAGTGAAGAGATTCTCCTCGCTACTCCATACTTCAGTGATACAACAGCACAATCGGATACAATAGCTCAGTAAGACACAATAAACAATAACCGATTAAGTGTTGCCAGCCTCCAGAGAGTCATAACTCATCCCAAACAAGTACATTTGAGTACAACGAGGTGAATAAAAATGAGTGGAGTGACATGAGTCCTCACCAAAAGGTAAAATAATGAAACAGGAGCCCCCAGGTCTCACAAGAGGGTGTAGTAATAAGACAGGAGCCCATAGGTCTCACAAGAGGGTGTAGTAATAAGACAGGAGCCCCCAGGTCTCACAAGAGGGTGTAGTAATAAGACAGGAGCCCCCAGGTCTTACAAGAGGGTGTAGTAATAAGACAGGAGCCCATAGGTCTCACAAGAGGGTGTAGTAATAAGACAGGAGCCCCCAGGTCTCACAAGAGGGTGTAGTAATAAGACAGGAGCCCATAGGTCTCACAAGAGGGTGTAGTAATAAGACAGGAGCCCATAGGTCTCACAAGAGGGTGTAGTAATAAGACAGGAGCCCATAGGTCTCACAAGAGGGTGTAGTAATAAGACAGGAGCCCCCAGGTCTCACAAGAGGGTGTAGTAATAAGACAGGAGCCCCCAGGTCTCACAAGAGGGTGTAGTAATAAGACAGGAGCCCCCAGGTCTCACAAGAGGGTGTAGTAATAAGACAGGAGCCCATAGGTCTCACAAGAGGGTGTAGTAATAAGACAGGAGCCCATAGGTCTTACAAGAGGGTGTAGCAATAAGACAGGACTCCCCCCCAGGTCTCACAAGAAAGTGTAGCAATGAGTAAAGAGCTCCCCCGGTGCAGGAATCACAGTTTCAATTAATGGGTGGGGAATGAGGGGCGGCTCGTCAAAGGCAGCACCTCACTCAGTAATGAGGCAAGACACAGGAAGCCATCCCCGGTCACAGAGATGATGGCTCCACTTTCATGTTTCCTTCCTCCTCTCTCACTGGAGCCTGCTACATAAACACCACCACCACCACGGATACTACGGGAATATATATATATATATATATATATATATATATATATATATATATATATATATATATATATATATATATATATACAAAGACAGGTTTTTACATATATTTCATGCTTATATTCGTTTTTGGGTGAGGTGATATGACACAAATGTTTTTGGGTGAGGTGACAAAAGACAAAACTGAGTTCTTCATCGACCTGCTTCCAACAGCAATATGGCGGCTTCCACACTGCAGTCTACACTAAGGAAAAAATATAGGAATGTGCCTTAATGCCAAAAGTGACTGCCCAGACAGGTACAAGAGGAGTGTTGCTTATGTCGACCGGGCTCTCACTCACAGCTCTGGTTGGAAGTAGGTCGGTAAAGAACTCTGTAGAGTAAAACAGGTCCTAGTCAATAATAGCTTCTCTAACGGTTATGTTGAAGACGTCATAAAAAGAAAGGTGGAGCGCCATGCAACCTCTGAAGAGTCAACTAACACAACACTTGTACCCTCTATTAGACTGTTTTACAGGAACTTCTTTTCGACGGCTCATAAAACGGAGGAAAGTGTCCTGAAAGATATTATTAATTGGAATGTTATCCCCACAAACAAAAATCAGGAGATACAATTGACAATTTACTACAAAAACAAGAAAACGGCCAACCTACTCCTGAAAAACTCTCTAGACACCAATCAGAATGCCTTGAAAGAAACCAACGTCGTCTATGCCTTCACTTACCCACTTGGGGACTGTCAGCCCCAAAGATCTTAGTATATAGGCAAGACAACAACGCCTCTTTCTAGGCGATTAACAGTCCACAAACAACAGGGCTCCAGCAAGGAACATATAATCTCCTCTCACAACCAGACCATCACTACAGAAATCTTAACAAACAACACAAAAATCATCGATAGATACAGCGTTAGCAGGCGGCTCGACATCAGCGAGGCACTACACATCAAAAAGTCAACACCAGCAATCTGCAGCCAATTAACACATAACTATATTCTACCTACTTCAAGACACTGAACCAACATAGAAGCAGCAAGGGCAATATAGCAATGTACAAGCAGCAAATATGCAATATACCCATTGTTTCGTGTTTTGTCTTTTGTCACCTCACCCCAAAACATTTGTGTCATATCACCTCACACAAAAACGAATATAAGCATGAAATGATGTTTGTAGAACCTGTCTTTGAAAATGTAAGAAGTCCTTGCGAAACGCTTTTAGGCGTCAGACCACAAATAAAAATGAGAAAATGGACTTTGGAGAGTTAATTTTTCAGTTACCCCCGACAGTGAAAAAAACGTAAGAAATATTGAGAAGATTCGTGTTAGAATCATTAATCTTACCCTTTCGGTTATATTCAACAACATATGTTTACAAGAAAGATTGCTACCAAAATATACTAATATATATATATATATATATATATATATATATATATATATATATATATATATATATATATATATATATATATATATATATAATATATATAATTTAACATCATTCCTTACAAGGTAGAAATATTTTGGGTCAGCAAGCTTGTTACACGAAATTTTTCGTTGAATTTCAGCTTCACTCTTTGAAGTATTTGAACTGAGATCACCTTATTATTACATCAGAAATGTGACCATAACAGAGCATACTTCAAATTCATCTGTCATGTATTTTAATTGGGGCTACATAATTAAGGCAGAAATCTGCTTTTTAAAGGAAATTAACAACAATTCCACTAAACGTGAGCATAGCAGAATGGACAGGGTAATCCAGGACCTTAGGAATCGTCCGTATTAAGAGATATGGTCAAGGAATACATGAGAATATTAACACGACGCTAAATATTTTACAAAATATAGCACAAAACAACGGATACAACTGGGATATGATTAGATTCAATAAAAACCTGGCTAATACTGCTTTGGGAATAGGGGGCTGTTGATTTGTGAAGCATGATAGTTTCAAACCAAAGTTAGATATACGATTGAGTGGCCGCGTGGTTGGGTACAAACATTGCGGTCTCACATGCGGCAATAATGTAGATTCCACTTTAAATATGTTCAAATATTCCTCTGTTCTAGGTACTTACGTCCATGATGTGAGCAGCTCTTTAGTTGTCACCTTTTTTTTTTTTTTTTTTTTTTTTTTTTTTTTTTTTTTTTGAGATATATACAAGAGTTGTTACATTCTTGTACGAAGACCTTCTGTCTTCGGTGTTATTAATGCAATCACTATCACTACTTATCTTATTCTTCATGTTGTCATATTTATCCACGCAGTTTAGAAACCCGCTCGTCGGAACTTACAGCTGAGGAAGGCATGTGTCAGCAGCATGTCAACTTAAGGGGCCACGTCTTATTGACGTAGTTCAGAGACATATATGCCAATGTCAAGAACTACAGACAGGAAAAACGTTACTATCTGGCATTATAGAGAGGCATGTGTCAATGCCTTTCACTACAGGGAGGCATAATAACCTTGTTATTGCCATGATGAGATCAGTGTTACGACCTGGCCTTTCATACTTAATTATACCCATCAACGCCTAGTTACATAAAAACAACGTATAAACCCATTTTCATAAAACTCCAAAACACACACAACATAATTTTGAAAATACGAAATTACATATTAAACCCCCAAGACTAAAGACGTCATTAGTAACACAGACAAAAAAACCCTATTTCTCCCTCATTTTCAAGACCACCTCAGAACATAACGGGAGAATATATTGTTTTTAATTTGGTTAGGTTGTGTTTATGCTCCAGTGGTCAACACTGGCTTCTATAATCTACCCCGTAGCGGGAACTTCCCCGCCTCAGCTCACTGAAAAAGAAACCTTGACGGTAAAGTTTCTTCACTATCTCTGCCTCGCACGCCCGTCGTCTGAGAACAAATTAAAAATTCCGAATTTTCAACCAAAAGATGATTTTCAGAGCACACGAGACAATATATTAGGCATAACGAGTGTTCTAGAAATAACAGAATTGTAACTTCATATTATATCAATGTTTCAGGAAATAATTTCTATTTTTTGTGTTGTTTAAAAAATATTGCACACGAAAAAAATGGAATGGAACGATACATAATTTATATTAAACAAAAGTATTAAATTACATAATGAATAGCTGATCAGAGGAAACATGATTTATATATAACTGACAGATATATATAAGTCTGGATTTATAAACATTATAGAATTACAATGATATGTGTTGAATTATTGTACCTTTTTCTAAAGGAAATAACGAGCTGCAGTTTTATAAATTAGCTCACAAATGTATTAACATTTCTAAGTGAAGTTTTTGATGTGAATACAAAAGACCGTTTCGGTGAATTGTGGTCGTCAGGAAATGGAAATTTTACAAACAATATGAAGGAAACTTTTCACCATTTCAAAGGTAAGTTTATAATCACTGTAATACAAACACGTAGAGCTGTATACTTGTGTATACTTCACAGTAAACTCCGGCACCCTTCCTCTTAGGAACAGACACCAGCACCAACAAACACAGCAACATAGACACAGACACAGACACCAGCACCAGCACCAACAAACACAGCAACATAGACACAGACACAGACACCAGCACCAGCACCAACAAACACAGCAACATAGACACAGACACAGACACCAGCACCAGCACCAACAAACACAGCAACATAGACACAGACACAGACACCAGCACCAGCACCAACAAACACAGCAACATAGACACGGACACAGACACCAGCACCAGCACCAACAAACACAACAACATAGACACAGACACAGACACCAGCACCAGCACCAACAAACACAGCAACATAGACACAGACACAGACACCAGCACCAGCACCAACAAACACAGCAACATAGACACAGACACAGACACCAGCACCAGCACCAACAAACACAGCAACATAGACACAGACACAGACACCAGCACCAGCACCAACAAACACAGCAACATAGACACAGACACAGACACCAGCACCAGCACCAACAAACACAACAACACAGACACAGACACAGACACCAGCACCAACAAACACAGCAACATAGACACAGACACAGACACCAGCACCAGCACCAACAAACACAACAACACAGACACAGACACCAACACACAACAACAACAAAAACAGTTTCTGGTGCATCAGAAAACGGTAATACACAAACAAGCGCTTTTCTGATAATCCAACTGAGAAGACCCTAATCACTTTCATCCAATCATTTGCTCACATGCTTTCCTTTTCTCTCTCATATACAAATAAATCACATGACCAGAAGATAAGAGTTAACATGACGAGTTTACGAGACATGACGAGTTTACGAGACATGGCGAGTTTACGAGACATGGCGAGTTTACGAGACATGGCGAGTTTACGAGACATGGCGAGTTTACGAGACATGACGAGTTTACGAGACATGACGAGTTTACGAGACATGACGAGTTTACGAGACATGACGAGTTTACGAGACATGACGAGTTTACGAGACATGACGAGTTTACGAGACATGACGAGTTTACGAGACATGACGAGTTTACGAGACATGACGAGTTTACGAGACATGGCGAGTTAACGAGAAACTATTTTCCTCCACCGAATAATTCTGAATAATTCCAACAAATCCACGAGTCCCGTATACGATATATATATTGAGCAACTTAGGAATATATTATCGAGTTGTGCTTATGATGGAACACTGACAAGTTAATTCCCAGTTTCCCATTACTGGGAGCTAAGGTTGAACCTAACAGTGCGAATGTGTCGAGTAATCGTGAGAAATTACCACAAAGTTTTAATGATAATTTTACCTGAGGCTATCAGGAGGGACCCCGCTTCTTAAAGTTAAGTTTACAATACGAAAGAAAAAGAAATGTTAGTATTTACACAACCACACAATTCGCGAATTTGCAAGAATTTGCAATTAATTAATTAAATTTAAGGTTAGGAAGGAGAAAGGATCCAGTCAAGTTTTCTTACTTTTCATTAAGACTGTTTAATATTAAGCTTAAGTTAACTTGTGTTTCAGCTTCTGAAAACTTTATATGATGCTTAGAAATTGTTTGGTTTATGTCAATATCTTATAGCTTCACAAGTGTCTTATTGGGATTTGTTCTTAAAATTCATGTAGTTCTGAATGAGCAATATTATGAGAGCAATATTATATTATATTATATTTTAATTATACGAGCCATTCCTGCTTCTTATCCAAAAAGGTGATTTAATGCAATTAGTCTTTTCAGAATCAACGGATTATTTCTTTAAGATGCAAATCAGTTTTCTAAGAAAAACTCAACCTCTTCAGATTTTTTTTATATTCAAATTTCCTTTGACAAAATAATTTCTTCTTTGATTGAATGAGCCAATTTTTCTTTCAAAATCAAAGTGATCCATAGACATGTAATCTTGTGAAGAGGGAGGCTATTGCTTGAAGTGTCGCTGGAACCATTCAAGCTTCTACACAAGCTGTAGAGGGTCTGACAGCTGAGTGGACTACGCTTCAGATTCGTAGTCCTGAGGTTCCAGGTTTAATCCCCCGGTGGAGGCGGAAACAAATGGATAAAATTTCTTTCACCCTGATGCCCCTGTTACCTAGCAGTAAGTAGATACCTGGGAGTTAGATAGCTGCTACGGGCTGCTTCCTGGGGGTGTGAAACAAAAAGGAGGCCTGGTTGAGGACCGGGCCGTGGGGACGTTAAGCCCCGAAATCATCTCAAGATAACCTCAAGGAAGTTGTGAGAATCTGCGCGGTACTCCAGCATCCTCAAAGTTTCTATATAATCTCTGTATTCGCTCTGCAATATTTTATCACATCATTGAGAGAGTAGGTGTGTTTGTGTGTGTGTTTGTGTGAGTGTGTGTGTTTGTGTGTGTGTGTGTGTGTGTGTGTGTGTGTGTGTGTGTGTGTGTGTGTGTGTGTGTGTGTGTGTGTGTGTGTGTGTGTGTGTGTGTGTGTGTGTCTCCAACCTAAACCCCACCCCACCCACCACCACTACTCTCTCTCTCTCTCTCTCTCTCTCTCTCTCTCTCTCTCTCTCTCTCTCTCTCTCTCTCTCTCTCTCTCTCTCTCTCTCTCTCTCTCTCTCTCTCTCTCTCTCTCTCTCTCTCTCTATCTATCTATCTATCTCT
>NC_091197.1:6673335-6808335 GCF_040958095.1 Procambarus clarkii | reverse complement strand
AATTATAGGCTTCAGGCCCACTCACTTAGACTAGGTTGGCACAGCTTCTTGTAGGGGTCCGCACTCGATCCCCGATGGTCAAGGTGCTTAGGCAATATTCCATCCCTTTATCGTCATACTCCGGCTCCTTACCCTTATATCTCCTCCTCCCCCCCCCCCCACCTAGTGTTATTTAAGCATACTTTTGCGTCTCTTTTCTCATAATCACCTTTAACCTTCTCATAATCACCTTTAACCACATAATTATATGATACCTGTTGCCCGAGAACAATTTTGACCGTTTAAATGTGTTTAATTTACAGACTGGTTCATAGTATAGGCCAATTTACATTTGTGAGAAAAAGTTTTTTGTCATTTTAATAATTTTACATATTGGAATAATTCCAGTTTTCTGAGCATAATTGTTATCTTGAGGTTATCTTGAGATGATTTCGGGGCTTAACGTCTCCGCGGCCCGGTCCTCGACCAGGTTCCTTTTTTGTTACACGACCCCAGGAAGCAGGCCGTAGCAGCAGTCTACCTCCCAGGTACCTATTTACTGCTAGGTAATAGAAGCATGAAGGTGAAAGAAACTTTTTGCCCATTTGCTTCCGCCTCCACCGGGGATCGAACCCGGAACCTCAGGACTACGAATCCGAAGCGCTGTCCACTCAGCTGTCAGGCGCCCCTGACAGAACTTAAGTTTTTAAAACCTTGTTTCAGATTCTGAACATAGTTTACGAACTCCTTTTTATATAAATTTCAACTATTATCTTTTAGCCATGACTGCTTCAAGTACCTCTAATGGCTCTATACATTAAATTATCATAGACAGGTAAGTTATGCATCTACTTATTCATTTAAATTAATATATTGTTATATTAAGTATTATTTTCTAAAATGTACGAACATTTCATGACATAACTTTTTTTCTTTCACATTTCGGAAGCAGTTGTATTCTGCTAATGCATAAATGATCTATGGCAGCTCCACCAGGGCCGTGATGAGTCCTCATCACGGCCATTGGTGGATTTGTTCATTTGATTCATCACGCTATTGTGATTTCTATGTGGATATATGGCAGTTTTTACCATGTTACACCGAGAGATTTCGCTCTTATTAATTATATAAAAGGAAAACATAGCTGCCTCTTTTGATCTTATCGTGTATAGAACCCTCATGGTCTTATTCTGTATAGGACCCTCATGGTCTTATTCTGTATAGGACCCTCATGGTCTTATTCTGTATAGGACCCTCATGGTCTTATTCTGTATAGGACCCTCATGGTCTTATTCTGTATAGGACCCTCATGGTCTTATTTTGTATAGGACTCTTATGGTCTTATTCTGTATAGGACCCTCATGGTCTTATTCTGTATAGGACCCTCATGGTCTTATTTTGTATAGGACTCTTATGGTCTTATTCTGTATAGGACCCTCATGGTCTTATTCTGTATAGGACTCTGATTATTCTTCACCTTTCTTTCTACATTCCTCTCGACTTTCATGGTCTTTTCCTATAAAGGAATTTCATGGTCTTTTCCTATAAAGAAATTTCATGGCCTTTTCCTATATAGGAATTTGATGGCCTTTTCCTATAAAGGAATTTTATGGTATTTTCCTGGACAGGAATCTTGTTGAAACACACCAATATACAAGATCTTTGATTCACTCTATTTAAAAAAATATTAACTCTTATTCACAATTCAGGCTCTCAAAAACACATGCAAATATCGCACACTTTTAAATCAAATTTAATTGGTATAAAATATATGTTTTAATTTAATTATTAGTACTTTCATAATTAATAAAATGTAGATAGCATATAGCGTACTGAAAGACTGTGAACTATGAACTCTTATATAACGAGTACCTGAAGATAGGATAGGTTAGACTTATGTGAGTTAGATTAGGATAGGTTAGACTTATGTGAGTTAGATTAGGTTAAGTTAGATAGGTTAGGTTAGGTTAAGTTAGATAAATCAATTTAGGTTAGATTAGGTTTGGTAGGTTAGACTAGCTTTGGTAGGTTAGGTTAAATTAGATTAAGCTAGGTTATGTTAGGTGCGTTAGATTAAGTTAAGTTCGGTTAATTTAGGTTAGATGAGGGATTACGAGATACGTCTTAATGACTACCAGGGTCATTAAAATATATATTCCGTTTTTTTAAGCTTAAAAATAAAATTTAAACACAAAAAATATTAAGGGTTTATGTATACTCTCACTCTGTATACCAGAGGAAGTATTCCTTTCAGTTTACCTACCCAGAAGCAACTGAAAAAAACAGAGTCTATTTTTATTTTTTTTAAGCCAACTTACACTACATGGAACATGAATTATGACTCACAATGTACTATGAATAATTTAAGAATGGTTTGTATAACCAGAATTAAAATATAAACCTATTTAACAAAATAATTTATACCAATGCACAACCCTTTGTAATACTTAAAAACTTTCTTGAGAAGCTTCTTAATATTCGCAAAACGATCAAGAAAAAACAGTTAAGGTATCATTATTTTGGATTTTTTTTTAATACGGATCATTTCAGATCTTTTTCTGTATTTCAGTTTCTGTTCTTGAGAACAGACGCACTTATATACAATAGTAGGGAAAACATACGTAAAGCAAGCCCATTTTCCTTAGACAAACATTTACAATCTCAATAAGAGATACACACAAACACACAAAAAGGTATTAAATTATACACGCATATACACACAAATACACACACTCGTGTATAAACATACACAGTGGTATAAATACAAAAATACCCTTGTGAATGAAGGCAAACATACACAGGAATGAGAACACACACACACACACACACACACACACACACACACACACACACACACACACACACACACACACACAAGGGAGCAGCAGTGACTAGCACACAGCTGTCTACTAACTTAACAATTTATAGAGAGTTAGCGGCGTCGAAGATCACAGCCGACACCTCAGCCAGCACCAACAGTAACTTACTTACCTATAGCGGCAAGGGTGAGGGAGCAGCCGATGGCCCCGGAGCGAGCACACCAAACCATCGCTAGTGAACTCTGGCGGGAAGATTCCGTAGACTACTTCGTGATTTTTTGGGGGGCGCGTCAGGTCTTGCTCCTCTGGACAACTTATCTATGCTCTTATTTAAACTTGTTAACTTGTTCCACTGAGAGATCACAAGATAATTATCTCAAGAAAAATTGGTTAACTTGAATACCTTAAATAATTACTTTCAAACCTATACACTTACATTAAACGTTTTACCAAGTTCTACTTTCAATGAAGTCAGGGGCAGGCGAAGGGAATATAGTTTCTCGAATATGCAGATTTATTTCAATACAAATATATTTGTTTCTCCTCAGCACATTGATCCTAACTGCTCAGGCGAAGAAATAAAATGGCATAACCAAATAATTTAGATATCTACACTGAAGGCGGAGGTGAGCGAGTCACAGCTCAGTTTACAGGGAGCGGAGTGAAAGTTCTGTGGGAGAGGCAACACGACACAACCACCCACTACAGTGTCTGCCAGCCAACTGGCGACCCTGGTCGACACTGGGAGGTTCCTGCCACTGGCACGGGTTGCCAGCGAGGCGTTCACGCGGTCACTTATCACAAAAACTTGACCAGCAATACATATGTATGTCCTTCAGTATTTTAATATATGGTTGTGTATGAGTGTATTATATCATTGAAATTTAGTATATTGGTTTGATTCGGTGTACTGTTTAAGGCCTATCAAACTATGAAGGGTTATTAAGGCCGCCACAATACCAAACTGACCGACATGGAAGTTTAATGATGGTCTTAAGGCCTGTCAACCTCTGGAGGGTTATTAAGGTCACCAAAACAGTTTACTGACCATCTAGCAAGTATACTTTTGTCTTGATCATTATCAAAGACTAAAGTAAACTTTTAATACTTTCAGAGTATATTCCTCGAGAAGCGTGGTACAGTATAGTGCTGAACAGTATAGTATAATGAATAATCTTAAATCACATTATATCACTATATTGTCCTTATATTAAAACTTTATACAGTATTGTATAGATGATAATTTAATGTTCATTTCTATTAGATATCAAATATGATAAATCAATTATTATATTATATTATTGTATCTTAGTCATGCAATGTTAGTCAATGTTGCAAGACACAGTGACCAAGAGCAACACCGCAATGCCACCTTCACCACCAACTCTCACCGCTGTTCAATACACTAGAAGCCCTTGTTCGAGATTTGTAAAATCCGTTTGACTGTTTTCCAGCTTTGCATAAGCCCCTTTCATAATATTTACGAACCCTTCTGGTATTAATGCAAGTGTCATGTCCACGCTAAAGCAATTCAACTCCTGGATGACATCCTCTTAAGCCGTAAAACCCGCTTAGTTTCCAGTCCTCCTGTTCCCACCTTCAATAATTTATATTTGCTGGGATTAACCTCTTGCTGTTATTTGTCTATCGATTGATGCAGCTTGTTAACGTCCTCCAGAAGTATGCTAAAGTCCTTCGTGGGTAAAGTATGGTAGGTATTAGGAGAAAGCACCAAGCCACATGACTTTATGGGACTTGGCAGGTGAAATGAGGATAAAGATTTAGGATAGGACTGAGGGAAGGAATGGTGCCCAACCACTTAGACGGTCGGTGATTGAACGCTGACCTGCAAGAGGCGAAACCGTCCCTCTACCGTCAATTCCAAGTGGCCGAGCGTCCTTCGTGGTCCTTATCCTCCCCAAAAAAGGCTTCAGGGACGGTGCTTGGCACTGTTCTCATTTCCTATCATTTCCCCTTCGGCTGTCGCCTGTCTCCTCAGGACCTGCCTTACCCGGACGGTATCTTACCAATCATCCCACCTTGCTACTCCAGCTTTTCTAAGGCACGATTTTACAAAAACTTGCTTTTGACAGCTTTACAAAATACAGCCTGTACACAGCTGTGCCCTGTTGACTCATGGAGAGTCTGTCAACAGGCTCCCAAAGCTTTTTCAACCACAACGTATCCCATCCAAATACATGTTAACTCTCCGTTACAGTGTCTTTTTAATCCAGATGTTCCACTATTCACTTTCTGGTTGTGTTGTCCAGCACTCTGCAAGGAATGAATGCAATAGAAGCCACTCTGTAGTTATGGCTTCTTGTTGGTTTCCTTTCTTGAATATCGTTATTAGGTTCACTGTTTTGCACATATTAAGGAGTTCCAGATCTCTGAGGTTGTGTTGTAGACACTAGTTAGAGAAGATGCCTACGTATTTCCCCCTCCTCTCCCTGAAGTTTCATTCAGATGCCACATGACACTATATCGTCTGGAGTTAATCATGTTCGTTACATGTAGTTAACAACGGGCGTCTCCACTTCCTCGGAGGAAGATACAAGCTTGTCCAGATCTGTACACGTCTGTCATCACTCACACTCAGTGAGTGTGGCTCTGTGTGGCACTCTGGCTCTGTGTGGCACTCTGGCTCTGTGTGGCACTCTGGCTCTGTGTGGCACTCTGGCTCTGTGTGGCACTCTGGCTCTGTGTGGCACTCTGACTCTGTCTTAAAGTACTCCTGAACTCTTTTGTTGAGTTTCCCACAGATTTCCTTCTCGTTCTTCGCTAAAACATTTCCATAATTTATAAGTCTAATCAATTAGTCCTTTACTGCCACTTGTGGCTGTGATTGTCCAACAGCCTGGGATTTTTTATTTGTAACTTTTGCTGCAGTGAACTTTATTTACGTCTCTCCTGATAGTGACATACTTATTTCTGGCTCTCTTTAGTGCTTTCTGAAGAGGTTGGATGGAAGGAGTAGATGTGGCGGTTTATCTAGCCTCAAGGAGGATAGGAATATGGCGAAACAGTGTCAGAGAAATCACCCATCTATATTCTGGCCAGACCCAATGACTGATAACATGACTGATGGTATGACGGCCCCATATCCCTCAACATCACTTTCGATAACAGGAAAATTTTGATTACAATTAAAAAAAATCAGTTATGCTGTCAAGTGTGGTTTGATAATGTTAATGACACAGTAATGATGCACCTGAAGTAACTCACAAGGTTAAAACAAATAATTTAGACGACTCGAGAAAAACGTGCGAACAGGAAAAAGCAACATTACAAATCAAAATATATCGACGCCGTTTCATTATTCAGCTTCCCGTTGATGGAAACATGAGGCCTGTTTGGCTTATTGATGCCTCCTTAGGTCAAGGCCTGATGATTTGTAAGAATGCAAGACACAACACTCTCCTAACTCACTGCGTCATATTTACTGCTAAGTGAACAGAGTCATCACACACACACACACACACATCAGGCAATAAAAATTAGGCAAGAAATAGAGAGGTGAGCAGACTGCATATTTTTGGATTGCCAGAAAGCCTTTGACACAGTACCACACAAGAGACAAGTTCAAAAGTTGGAGATGCAGGCAGGAGTGAATGGGAAGGTACTCCAGTGGATAAGCGAGTATCTAAGTAACAGAAGACAGCGAATCACTGTGAGGGGTGAGGTCTCAGATTGGCGAGGCGTCACCAGTGGAGTCCCGCAGGGTTCAGTCCTCGGACCTATACTGTTTCTGTTATATGTAAATGATCTTCCAGAAGGTATAGAATCGTTCCTCTCATTGTTTGCTGATGATGCAAAAATTATGAAAAAGATTAAGACTGAGGAAGATAGTAGGAGGCTACAAGATGACCTAGACAGACTGAATGAAGGGTCCAACAAATGGCTACTAAAGTTCAACCCGAGTAAATGTAAGGTAATGAAACTAGGCGGTGGAAACAGGACGCCAGACATAAGACACCGAATGGGAGATAAAGTCCTTCATGAAATAGAGAGAAAGATCTAGGAGTTGATATCACGCAAAACCTGTCTCGTGAAGCCCACATAAAAATAATAACATCTGCGGTGTATGCAAGGCTGGCTAACATCAGAACTGCCTTCAGAAACCTGTGTAAGGAATCTTTCAGAACCTTGTATACCAAATGTGTAAGACCAATCCTGGAGTATGCGGCCGCAGCATGGAGCCCGTACCTTGTCAAGCACAAGACGAAGCTGGAAAAAGTTCAGAGGTATGTCACTAGGCTAGTCCCAGAACTAAGAGGCATGAGTTACGGGGAAAGGCTGCGTGAACTTCACCTCACAACTCTGGAAGACAGAAAAGTAAGGGGAGACATGATCACTACCTACAAAATTCTCAGAGGAATTGACAGGGTAGATAAGGATAAACTGTTTAATGTGGGTGGTACACGAACAAGGGGACACAAGCTAAAATTGAGTACCTAAATAAGCCACAGGGACGTTAGAAAAAACTTTTTCAGTGTCAGAGTAGTTAACAGGTGGAATGCACCAGTAGGCTCAGGAATCTGTACACCTGTTGATTTACAGTTGGGAGGCGGGACCAAAGAGCCAGAGCTCGTTGGCACAGCTAGGTGAGTACAACTGTACTCATGAGAACCTGATGTATACCTGTATGGAGAGAGCTAATACAACGAATAAAACATGCAGAAACAACGCCATAATACAACATACAGAGAGGCCTGGTCAGAGACCGGATCACAAGGATATTGATCCCAGAGACCAGCAGAAGGTAAACACAAGGTAGGAATAAATTTGCATGATTGAAGAAACAGCCGCTCGTATCCACACCTTTCACCTGCACCTTTTATAGATTTTCCTTACATATTACATATTTACATATTTACTGATACAACTATTTCCAAGCAGTTCTTACACTCGACTTTGTTACGTATGTGAGGAGACCTGCCATACTGTACCGGGGGGGAGGGTTATAAACTGGTTATTGAGCCAAACTGATACTTGCTTACCGACGAGGCAGATACCCCCAATCACTCCCTGATAAAAATATGACCGACCACGGCAACCACGCTTCTGCTGCCGTCAGTCGACCAGCCATGGACACTGGAGGGCTTGCAGTTTCTTGGGAGGGAGGGAGGGAGGGAATTATCAGGGGAGAGCGCCAAGCCCTTACGACTGTATTACACTTGGAAGACGGTCAAGATAAGGATTTGGGATGGGACGGGAGGGGGGGAAAGGGGGAGGAATGGTGCCCAACTACTTAGACGGTCGGGTAGTGAACGTCGACCTGCATGAACATTTCTTGGGAAATCACCCTAAAATCGTCTTGTTCTCGGAGAGGGGTTCAGCGTCACCTTTATTCAGAAGAGCTGCTCCAAACTGGCCTTGTTGTCATGAGTACACATCCCACTCGAGCCGCCGTGACTCCCCCCACACTCTCCTTACCATAGGATGATCTCCTAAATCCCCTTTGTGATGTCACCGACCACTCTCACCTAATTTGCAACCGTATCTCTCTCTCTTTCACCATCCAGGAAGCCTCACCAGGACAAGGGCAAAAATCAGCTGTTAACATTACACGAAGACACAGAAAAAAGATTATGTATAAAAGTAATATTAGAGTACAGCACCCTGGGGTGCTGCCAGCCGATAACACTCCAATGTTATCTCAGACCTTCATCACGTAAACCGTATTAGGCTGCTGCTCAATCTTCAGCTCTAAACCTACTGCCCCCTCACTGCTTGGC
Source organism: Procambarus clarkii (assembly GCF_040958095.1). Taxonomy (NCBI): domain Eukaryota; kingdom Metazoa; phylum Arthropoda; class Malacostraca; order Decapoda; family Cambaridae; genus Procambarus; species Procambarus clarkii. Next base: position 6,799,799 of record NC_091197.1, on the reverse strand, counting down.
TGCTTGGGGCTAAAATACCTGGTACAGCTATATATATATATATATATATATATATATATATATATATATATATATATATAATGTGTGTGATTCTCTATTCTATTCATATGATTCTCTATTCTATTCCTCGAGGCCCACTACTAAGAACATCTATCTGGGGTCCTCAAAATCAGGTAGGTACTCCTTCAGTTCTTCCAATCTGCTGCACATGAAGTCCCACTCGAATGACAGTAAAGCTCCACCACACGGCTTCATAGAAGAAACGTGTAGCTCCCCTACACTTGAAGTTCAGCTCTATCGCAGTGGAATTCTGCTCCTCAACTTGCAGTTCAGCTCCCACTTGCAGTTCATCATATACTCTTCTTCAGATGCGAAGTTCCTTCATTAACTTCTCCCATACAAACCGCAGAATTCGGGACGTGAGGGCGCTCGCCCTCTAGTGCTCCTAGATGGCGTCACTCTCGGCCGCCCAACAAAGTCACTATAGGACTGCCTCTCACACCTTCTCTCCTCCTGACTTGAGCACACAAAGTCGCCTGGCAGGCTCCACACATAAATACCTGCTTACTCTCCTCCACTCTAGAGAGTGCCTCTAGAGTGGAGGCACCAAGCAGGGAAGGCCATGGTGCTACATAGCCTTTCTGGCTTGGTGCCTTATTTTATAATTACTTTACATCCTCCACTTGAGGATATAACACATTAGAGTCCCTCACAGGCACGACCACCCCACTAGGCTTCTGGTCGCCTCTTAATATCTTCACTAACACAGAGAACTGATGCACAACGTCCCTTACAGCTTCTTCACACTCGACAACAAGTAGTCTTCACTCAACCACCAACCAGGGAACCGTATTCGTCCTTCATCCCATGAGGTACACGACGTACATCTGATCCTAACCACTGTGGTAACTCAAGTGACGCGTTACGAGGTCCGCCAACGTCACGTCACGTCACAAAATGTCAACATCCTATTCCCACTTTTACAAGATGCTCATCCTCTGCTTGAATTCTTTTAAGTCACTCGCTTACTTAATATACTTATTTACTTACTTATTTCACTTACTTATTTCACTTACTTATTTACCTAATATACGTTTACTTAATATATTTCCTTTCTCTGATCTAATTCCTGGTCAGGTAAGCAGAATAACTCTCGCCTGGTAGACTCGCTTCACCAGGCTACCTGGGGTCAGGACAACTGTCAGTGTAGTAGACTTGTCATACTGTCAGTATAATAGACCTGCCATACTGTCAGTATAGTAGACCTGCCATACTGTCAGTATAGTAGACCTGTCATACTGTTAGTATAGTATTCCTGCCAGAGTGTCAGTATAGGAAGCCTGCCACAGTGTCAGTATAGGAAGCCTGCCAGAGTGTCAGTATAGGAAGCGTGCCACAGTGTCATGAGGGAGAATAAACACCTGCCTGTGCCTGGTCCCTCCCACGGGTGAAGAACTAAACAGGTATTTTGCACCTGTTTAGTCCAACCTTATTGTAATAATTTGCATAAGTTGTTGCGAATAAAGTTTATTATGCTGATATTAATAACGTGTGCATGCTATTCTGTTATTGTGACACTCTATATAATTAATATACATACTGCATTATTTATGTATACTTTCTCAGTTAGAAATGAACAACCATTTATGGATGAAGCTTTTGATTTGACATGAGTAAGCTTGTCGAGGTTCTCATTGGTCAAAGACCGAGTCTACTCGGAACCCTTCCTATTACAGTTGCCCGACTCCCCGGTAGCTATTTACTACTAGGTGAATAAAGGTATCGGGCATAAGGAGACGTGCCCAAACGTCACATCCTGCCCGGAAAGCGAACCTGGGATCATTCGGTTATGGTATCTGCACTTTAAAGATTCGGTTGATATATGAGATAACAGGTACGTTCTGCGGTTCTAGGGATAACAGCTAAGGCGGTCTTGTTTATATGTGATATATTAGACTCTAGAGTGATGACATAATGATTCATGTCGCAGTCTCCGTGGTGTAGTGGTAAGACACTCGCCTGGCGTTCCGCGAGCGCTATGTCATGGGTTCGTATCCTGGCCGGGGAGGATTTACTGGGCGCAATTCCTTAACTGCAGCCTCTGTTTAACGCAACAGTAAAATGTGTACTTGGATGAAAAAAACGATTCTTCGCGGCAGGGGATCGTATTCCAGGGACCATAGGATTAAGGACTTGCCCGAAACGCTACGCGTACTAGTGGCTGTACAAGAATGTAACAACTCTTGTATATATCTCAAAAATGTGAAAGGTTTTCGTCTATGCGGCCTGTGAGCGTGGACGGCTCACTGGGTCTCTGAGGTCGTCTCCTGTGTGGGGTCGTGTACTGTGTGGGGTCGTCTCCTGTGTGGGGTCGTCTACTGTATGAGGTCGTCTACTGTGTGGGGTCGTCTACTGTGTGGGGTCGTCCCATGTGGGAGGTATATTAGTGGGAGGCGGTAGTGGAAAAGATCTCAAAGGCACAAAGGGAACTGTGTAAATAAATGGGTTCGGTAACTGAACTCATTTACTGCTAGGTGAACAGAGGCATTATAGGAAATATGCCTAGCCATTCTTATCCAGCCCAGGAATCGAACCCAGGATCCCTGATTGTGAGCAGAGAGCGTAGCCTCTTCTTCGAAGTACTACGAGACCTTACATAAGATTTTAAACATAAGCTCGAGCCAGAGCCATAAATTCGAGGTCATCCTTGAGATGCAGTGCCCAACTGTTGTTGACGCAGTGTCACGAAGACCCACAGCGGGTACGCTGGACCCGGTCTGGCAGGAAGCTGAAATGCGCCTATTGCCTGACGTTGAAGTCCAACCTGGAGGCTAATGGGGATGAACACCGCCCAGAGGTCGCGGAAGTCGTAAATTCCCAGTCATTCCTTCAGTTCAAAATCCAAATAGAAAACTAAATTATTTAGGAACAATGGGGGGGAGCCTTTGGCAAGCGGACGGCTTCCTGTCCCCGTCGAGGTCACTAGAGAGATTGTAGCCCCTCAGGCAAACTCAGCTGTAGATGCCACGCCGCTGTCTTACAAGAAAAACTAATTATTATAACACTAGAGATGATTCTCTCTCTCTAATGATGAATGCACAGCCTAACTGATTCGCAGGGTTCTATTCTATTAGCAGTGGCCGGGACTGGTTACCCAGTACAGCCCAACCTGACCACGTAAATAAACCAAAGCGGAGTCAAGGAAGAGCTGATGAAGCCGAACTTATTTTCTACCATAGACGAGGTGGTCATTTATTGAGTGGGGTCTAAGACCTAACCAGTTTTTTACCACCTAACGTCATCACTACTATAATAATAATAATAATAATAATAATATTAATAATATTAATAATATTAATATTAATAGTAATAAGAATAATAATAATGCTTGATTTAGTTAAAAGTACATATATGCAAAATGAGTTCCAAGCAGTGTTGGATTTCTAGCTAGATATAATATATATTATGCCTAAAGCCACTATTACGCACAGCGTCTCGGGCAAGATGTGAGAAAAAAACTTAAAAACGAAGACTAAAACTAATTGAGACCAAAAGCATGAAATTAAATTGAAGTAGACAAAAAAGAACGACAATAATTACATGTTGAATGGAACAGCAGAAATTGCAACAGAAGAGTAGATAGTCATTTGAACTAAATAAATAGAAGCGCAACAATTGCCTTTAAATTAATGCATGGCACATATATGTGCAGCGTCACACAAGTCTCCTGCATTGCCGGGAAAACTGCCTCTTCACTCTCACCTTCGTCGTTGATAATCTTCTCTCCACACTATTGCATCTCAATCAGAACTACATTCGTCCGTTTTGAACTACACTACACACAGAGATCACACTAACGTGATGCATCAAATGAACAAATCCACAAGGGTCGTGACGAGGATTCGAACCTGCGTCCGGGAGCATCCCAGACACTGCGTTAATCGACTGAGTTACGACAGGGTAAAAAGGGCTGAAACAACCCTTTTCAACCCTTTTACCCCTGTCGTAGCTCAATCGATTAAGACAGTGTCTGGGATGCTCCCGGACGCAGGTTCGAATCCTCGTCACGGCCCTTGTGGATTTGTCCGTTTTGAAGTTCAAGCAAAGTCCAGACGCCTGTCTAGACAACACTCCCAGGGTTCACCCCCCCCCCCCCTACCGGCCGCCAGACCACCGCAGGTGTGCAAGTCGGTGGGTTGTTGTAACCTCTGTTATCTGATAGTTATCCTGCCGGTGACCTGTTATCCTGCCGGTGACCTGTTATCCTGCCGGTGACTGATAGTTATCCTGCCGGTGACCTGTTCCAGACAGGTCACCGGCAGGATAACTATCACACCCACATATTCTATCACACTCGGTGATAGAACATGTGGGTGAAGTGCTTTTACGTTAGTAATTGGACAATGGTAATTCTGACCAGCATATACAGTACATTTCGCCTCTGCTACATTGACTGGGCAAGAGAGCTTCCACACAACATAGTGTGAATGTTGTATTGAGCACAACATTGTGTGAACACAACATTGTTGTGTTCCACACAACATTGCTGCTCACGTGAACTCGAATGAGTGGCTATAGTGGCTTCATTATTTTGTGTAACTCCTGTCCCCACAATCGTACATTAATAATCATCCTTATGTTTTTGTACACACATTCTTTTGAATCAAAATCTGAATCTGAATTTGAAATTTGAATTGCCGGTGAAAATGGTGTGAGCAGTTTGCAAATATTCCGCTCATTACGGGGTGGTGGCTAGTTAGCGACAGCCCCACAAGATGGCAGCACCTAACGGGTCAGGTGGAGTAGAAATTGTTGGCGTTACAAAATGTGATTTTTATTCCATCCATCACAGTTACAGCCCCGTTCCTGTGCCAATTAAGTCCACTACGGGCTCACCATAGCCCGTGCTACTTGGGAACGTTTGGTTCCCAGTAGCTGAATCTTAAAGAACCTTTGTTTTTCCATTCGTAGATGCAATACATGGACATGTATGTATACGGTTACCCCAAGCTAGAGAAAGTTTATGCTAAGAGCTAGGCAAGTGATACTAAACTCACCTCACAGCTGGATGGACTGTCATAGGGAAACAGGTTAGTTAGTTAGTTTAGTTAATTTATTATGCACCCCATACCCATCCTGTGGGTGATAGTGAAAAGGGTTGCAGTGTGCGTGCCTTCGTGTCCGACGTTCCGGATTTTATGCTTCTTCCCCCCCCCACCCAACTACTTGGGCTAGACGGTAGAGCGACGGTCTCCCTTCATGCAGATCGGCGTTCAATCCTCGACCGTCCAAGTGGTTGGGGTACCATTCCTTTTCCCCGTCCCATCCCAAATCCTTATCCTGACCCCCCCCCCCCCCCCCCGAGGAGTTGGATGGCCCTGTTGTGGTTGCACTGGGAGGCGTACCAGGTTCCATTCCGAAGGACCAGTTTCCGGACAAATACGAGTTATAATGCTCTGTTTTCTGAACCTTGTTACATGTTTGTCTCTTGTTCTGTGTCCTTCAGGCTACATGTTACTGTTAATACTGTTGTGTGTTGAGGATTGTTGCTGTTTTGACCTGTTTCTCTGTATTTATTTCTGTTGTTAATTGTCATTTTGTACTTCTGCCTCTTTGTATGTGGTCTACGAGGCTGGTGTTTTGTGTGCGCGTGTAATTACCTAAGTGTAGTTACAGGATGAGAGCTACGCTCGTGGTGTCCCGTCTTCCCAGCACTCTTTGTCATATAACGCTTTGAAACTACTGACGGTCTTGGCCTCCACCACCTTCTCACTTAACTTGTTCCAACCGTGTGTGTGTGTGTGTGTACTATTGTGTTCCTGTGTATGGGTTGTGGGGTTGGTGTATTTGTGTTGTCTTTCTGAACTTACAGCTTTATGGGTATATTTTATGTCGTTTATTTCCTGTTCAGTTTTTTTGTAACTTTTTATTATTATTTATTATTGTTTCTTTTTTGTTCTGTATCCCGTGCTCGTTGGTTTTTTTTTTTTTTTGATGTGCTTTGTGTTATGTATTTTCACTCTTTGTTTCTTTATTGTGTAATGTTTTGTAAGTTTTCATTGTCTTATTCCTTTGTTCTGTTTATCCTGTATGTGTTCACGTGCTGTTTTCGTCAGCTGTTACCTGTTTTGTTCTTTGGACATTGTGGTTTTCTTTTATAAATAAAATCAATACTTCCAAATTTGGATACATTGAAGCTTTCCTCGAGAACACAAGAGTTCCTAAAGTATTTGAAAAGCTCCAGGTACCTCATACCGGCAGGATGAAGGATCTAAAGATTGCACATTGAATAATGTTTGTGAGATCGTAACCAATCATGATTGGTGGGTCGTGTCCCAGGGGGAAGGGGGGGGGAAATGTAGGGAGATGCTTGTCGTGAACTGTGGGAACGGAAAACTTTAAACCTGCTGTAACAAGAATAAAACAAAATCCCCCAGTCTACCATGGGGCTTAAATAGATAGAGTACTAGTCAGAAATAGGTCTCAATACAGTAATTTAAAAGAAAACATAATTAGTAGAGGAGAAAGAGACTAAAAAATCGACGAGAGAAAGTTTGACCTCACACGACACTACAGAAGATGGTCTTCCAGCTACGCCGGGTCTGTTCTGATTAAAAGTGTGGAAGTGATGACCTATCGCAGTCCGAGCTGAGCTGAGACTCACTCCTGCGCATAAATAACCCGCCAAGGAAGAGCCAGTTTGATGATGGTGGAGCAGTGAGCAGTTTGCCAAGTCGTCTGACCATTACCGGCTGGTTGTCAGTTGTCGGCGACCTCACCAGAGGACAGCACCTCCAGGGACTGTGGCGGGTACTATCCTAGTTTGATTTTTTTATATATTATTAACAAATTTAGAAAAGATTCCAATTGTTGAGAAAATTTACAACAGCTAACAAACTGAGAACGTTCAAAGAAAATAACATCCAGCAACATCTGCTTTTACGCAGAAAAAAATGGAGTTTATCACCTAGCATATTCTAACCTGAACTGAGACACACAGAGCTGGTAAATAAACTCTAAAATTCGACCAAGGAAGCGCGGAGTTTGCTGGTGAGGAGCCACACATCTATGGTTCATCCATTAAAATCAATAGACTTCAAGATGTTACTGCTGCTCGGCTCAGTCTCGGTTACAAGTATCTCTGGGAATTCTCATTATCTGCTGATGTAGACCTGACCAAATGTAAACTGTGGCAACAAAATTATTCGCACACCCTCCGTCACTATGTGATGGAGTGCGGAAAGATACGTGAATTCAGAGACAATTCTATAACCAATGTTCCAGCGATGTGTAAATATTTCATTCAAAATTATCTGCTACCAGAAATTTTAGCCAAATATCCCCAGTTTGCTAACTGTAGGTAGTAACTAAGTGACTGTAACCTATCCACCGCTGCCCACTGGATGGGGGGCGGTGTGCAGGACAAACATATCAATTATGACTCTAGCTCTCCACATATGTCAGTTGCTTAATTTAGAAACTGTACTTGTGGTCGGTCTCGAACCCATTTATGATGTGACGACTTATCCTCAATTTTTTAACTTGCTTAGCTAAATAAATTGTGAAGTTCAGTCCTTGAGCCTATTATGTGCCTCTGTAACCCTTTCCACTACCGCCCACAAGATGGGTATGGGGTGCATAATAATTGAACTAAACTAGCTAAAAAGATGTGAACAGATTGCTAAGTGTTCTTTCCAAATTGGTGGTTAGTTGGCAGGGTAGTGACCAGAGGGCAGCACCTCCCGGGTGAGTTGCAGAGGAAGCAGATGGTATTACAACTTCCAGCCAGGGCGTAGTCATGTTTTTCAATATATAATAATAATAATCTTTATTTAAGCAAAAGTACATACATGCATGCATGCATGCCTGATGATGTGACGACGCACGCATGCATGCGTCGTCACATCATCAATGGGTTTGAGATCGACCACAAGTACAGTTTTTAAATTAAGCAACTGATATATGTGGAGAGCTAGGTGTCACAATTGATATCTTTGTCCTGCACACCGCCCCCCATCCACTGCATGGGCAGCGGTGGATAGGTTACAATCACTCAGTTACTACCTACAGTTAGCAAACCGGGGACATTTGGATTACCCACCAAATTTGTTATCCTCCTTGTCCCTGTAACGCACGATTATGTTACGCTGTTACATAATTATGTAACATAATTATGTTATGCTACCTGTAATTAGGGAAAGAATTATAGCTTCTGTAATTAATGCTAATTAGTTATGCCATTAAGCCAATGAGAGGCTGTAGTGAGTATATTGTGTGTACTCGCTACATCCCACATCCGTCGTCTCTTCAAGAATTTCAACTTCCCATTCCTCTTCATTCCTAAAACTTCTCCAAACCCTTTTGACGTTGAAATTAAGCTTCCTTTCCACCCCCCACATCCTTCCCCATCCCAACTTCTCCAAGCCCTTTGGACAATGAAGTGAAGTGGTCACCGACCGGCCAGTTAACTGGCGATCAACACAAGGCTTACTGGAGCCTTGAACAGAGTTCAAGACTCCAGTAAGTAGACAGGACCAACTCGGCAAGCGTCTACCCTCACCAGCAGCTTCGGTCCAAATCCTCTGTAGATTATCATTTATAGTAAGTGGAATTTCATGGAAACATATAATTAGTGCATGTGGGATTTTGGGGAACATTTAAATATTTGCCATATTTTTTTGTGGAGGGTGGGCAGGTCGTTAGTTGTGAGCGGCGTTACTAGAGGGCAGCAGCTCCTGGGCGAGGTAGGGTAAGGCTTGAGTAGTGTTACAGCTTTTAAGTTTTTATTTATTTTTTTTTTAAATTACCATTTTTACACTGTTGTATAGTCTTACAGGCTTGGTGCCATATTCGTATAATTACTTAATACACCCCGCATATAAATTTGGTTTTTTTTCTTTATATTGATATGCTGATCGCCGCAGGTGTAATTGCTTCTTCTGCGCGTCTCCTGGGAGGTGCTGTCCTCTGGTGAGGGCGTCGCTAATTAAACACTAATCAGCCGCATTGAACTGGCCAACTGCTTGGGATGCTTTTGCTACAGTTTTTTTTTTTTTAGATATATACAAGAGTTGTTACATTCTTGTACAGCCACTAATACACATAGCGTTTCGGGCAGGTCCCTGGAATACGATCCCCGCCGTGAAGAATCGTTGTTACAACCAAGTACACATTTTACTGTTGAGTTAAACTGAGGCTACAGTTAAGGATTTGCATCCAGTAAATCCTCCCCGGCCAGGATACGAACCCATGACAAAGTGCTCACGGAACCCCAGGTGAGTGTCTTACCACTACACCACGGAGATTGTTGTCTTAGCCTGGTGCCTTCTTTGCATAATTGCGTACTTGGAGGATGTGGACGTCCCGTTGGCTGATGTAGCTCCCCCTGCGTCGCCTGGCGGTCCTCCGGATGACGCGGCCCCTCCTCCATTTGTTACAGTGCCGTCGGCTGATCTTCCTGCTCCTGTTGCTGTCCCAGCTGCTCCCGTGGGTCTTCCAGATGATCTCTGCGAGTCATCGACGTCTTCATCTTCCTCGTCTCCTGCTGCTGCGACTGGCCCTAGCTGCGCCCTCGCCAGGTGTCACGGCTGTGCTGGGTGCTCGGGGGGCTGCGGAGCATCTAATGCGTGCGGCCCGGTCCCCCTGTGGTTGAGGCTGCTGCCGTTCTACGACGGGCATCGGTTCGCACAGCTTGTGAAGCTTGTGGTTCTGGGTCCTCCTCCGGCTCTGAGGATGTGCGGCCGGAGCCCAAGCGTTCCTGGCGTTCTTCTACTGCCTGGGGTGATGTGGAGGATTTCGACGCCAGTGGGTCTTCAGGCGATGATGTGGTGGTTCCTGGTGCTTCGTGCTCTACGTCGGTGGTGGTTGCTGACGTCCATGTGCCTGCTGATGACAATGTTTGTGCATATGATTTACCTCCTGTTCTTTCTTCTGCAGAAGGTTCTCTGCAGTGGGAGGTAGTCGCTCCTACGGACGTGGGTGGTGAGGGTGCAGGTGCGAGCCATGGCCTCGTGCTGGTGCTGAAGAAGGATGCCCGGCGTGAGGGGGGTCTCTGCAGGTGCAACGTCCGGTGGTTGACGCGGGGTCCTGTGAGGCAGCCAAGGAGGCTCCCAGTGCGCTGCCCATTGCCCGGCCCCGTGCGAAGAAGCCCCTCCCTCTCGTCTTGGCCTCCGGCGTGGCGTATGATGATAAGAACCCCTTGCTGTTTGACATTGTTGACCGCGTGCATCCTGTTCCATGGAGCCCTTCTTTCGCCTGGGTTCCGCGGGCTCTGTGTTTTGTTGTGGGTGTACCGGAGTTGATGCCTGATACTCGTACGGTTCATAGTAAACCTGTTCCGGATAACATCATGTTGCTTTGGGAGACGTATTGTATTCGATTCCCGGTAGTGGAGTGGCCGGATAAGTATGAGCAGTTTGAGTAGTCTGTGTGCTTGGTGTGTGATGGGGCCTGTGGTTTGTTGTGCTATGTGTTGTACTGATTGTGCGCCCTTCAGGCCGGTGTTATGTTTCGTTCTCATGGCCTTGTTTTATTGTATTTCTTAGCATGCTTTGCATGTAAATATAATAATAAGAAGAAGAATTATGCCATTAAGCTAATGAGAGGCTGTAGTGAGTATATTGTGTGTACTCGCTATACATCCCACATCCGTCGTCTCTTCGTGAATTTCAACATCCCATCCTTCTTCATTCCTGAAACTTCTCCAAACCTTTTTGATGTTGAAACTAAGCTTCCTTCCCTCCCAACTTCTCCAAACCCTTTAGAAAATGCAGTGAAGTGGTCACTGACCGGCCAGTTAATTGGCGAATAACACGCGTTCAGGGCGAGTTCAAGGCTCCAGTAAGTAGACAGGACCAACTCAGCAAGCGTCTACCCTCGCCAGCAGCTTCGGCCCAAATTCTCTGCAGATTATCATTTATAGTAAGTGGAATTTCATTGAAACGTATAATTAGTGCATGTGGGATTTTTGGGAACATTTAAATATTTGCCATATTTTTTTTGTGGAGGGTGGGCAGGTCGTTAGTTGTGAGCGGCGTCACTAGAGGGCAGCACCTCCCGGGCGAGGTAGGGTAAGGCTTGAGTAGTGTTACAGCTTTTAAGTTTTTATTTATTTTATTTTAAAATTGTCATTTTTACACTGTTGTATAGTCTTGCAGGCTTGGTGCCATATTCGTATAATTACTTAATACACCCCGCATATAAATGTGGATTTTTTTTGTCTTTTTTTTTATTTATATCGATATGCTTTTCGCCGCAGTTGTAATACCACTTGCTTCTTTCGCGCGTCTCCTGGGAGGTGCTGTCCTCTGGTGACAACTGGCGAACTGTTTGCGATGCTCTTGCTACATAGTTTTTTTGAGAGAGAGAGAGAGATACAAGAGTTGTTACATTCTTGTACAGCCACTAGTACACATAGCGTTTCGGGCAGGTCCCTGAAATACGATCCCCGCCGTGAAGAATCGTTGTTACAACCAGGTACACATTTTACTGTTGAGTTAAACAGAGGCTACAGTTAAGGATTTGCGCCCAGTTAATCCTCCCCGACCAGGATATGAACCCATGACAAAGCGCTCTCGGAACCCCAGGTGAGTGTCTTACCACTACACCACGGAGACTGTTATCTAAGCTTGATGCCTTCTTTGGATAATTACGTATTTGAGGCGCTCTTGCCAGACCTGAGACTTCATGGCTAGCTGCCGTGGGGTGTAGACGTGTTGCCTGAGCCCTCCGGTAGTTGGTGGTTGCTTTCAGCTCGGCTGTGGGTGTGGGCATCCCCGCCCTTCCTGCAGTTGCCGCTTGGCTGGTGTTGACGTGGCACGCTTGCGATCGGAGGCCTTCTTCCCCATGTTGTGAGAGTGAACTCCGTGGGCCTGGAGTTTACAGGCCGTGCTGGTTACCCTGCAGTTGAGCTTGTCATGTGTGACATGCTCCGTGTCCTGGTGGATGACGTCTACGGTGTTGAGATGGTAACTGCTCACCAGGTTATTGTCAAATTAGTGAGGGAGGAGGTATACCCTGAGTTCCTCCGTCGTTACGAGGGGCGTTCCTTGTCGCTGCCGGATGGTGCCGGCTCTGTGACCATTACGGACTGTAGTGGTGCCCTGATATATGTGAGTGTGCATGGGGCGCCTTTGGAGTTTCCCGAGGACCTACTCCGGCATTACTTCCAGCAGTTTGGCGCTGTCGTCAGTGTACGGGTGAACACGCTGTCCTCGGAGAGGTATAAGGGTATGTGTATGAACAGTCGTACCCTTGGGACGCGCCTGAGGTTGGACATTCCTTCTTCAGTCCGGCTTCTGGGGTACTACGTTCGGATATACTATGCCCGGCAACCCCATACCTGTTTTCGGTGTGGCCAGTTGGGGCATCAGGCTGCCAGGTGCTCTGGGGCTGCAGTCGCTCCTGTGAATCTGTTCCGGGAGGAGGATTTCCCGCCGCTCCCTATTGGGGTGGATTCCGTGGGCGAGGATGTGGACGTCTCGTTGGCTGATGTGGCTCCCCCTGCGTCGCCCGGCGGTCCTCCGGATGACGCGGCCCCTTCTCCATTTGTTACAGTGCCGTCGGCTGATCTTCCTGCTCCTGTCGCTGTCCCAGCTGCTCCCGTGGGTCTTCCGGATGGTCTCTGCGAGTCGTCGACGTCTTCATCTTCCTCGTCTCCTGCTGCTGCGACTGGCCCTAGCTGCGCCCTCGCCAGGTGTCACGGCTGTGCTGGGTGCTCGGGGGGCTGCGGAGCATCCTGATGTGTGCGGCCCGGTTCCCCCTGTGGTTGAGGCTGCTGCCGTTCTACGACGGGCATCGGTTCGCACGGCTTGTGAAGTCGGTGGTTCTGGGTCCGCCTCCGGCTCTGAGGATGTGCGGCCGGAGCCCAAGCGTTCCCGGCGTTCTTCTACTGCCTGGGGTGATGTGGAGGATTTCGACGCCAGTGGGTCTTCGGGCGATGATGTGGTGGTTCCGGGTGCTTCGTGCTCTACATCGATGGTGGTTGCTGACGTCCATGTGCCTGCTGATGACAATGTTTGTGCATATGATTTACCTCCTGTTCTTTCTTCTGCAGAAGGTTCTCTGCAGTGGGGGGTAGTCGCTCCTATGGACGTGGGTGGTGAGGGTGCAGGTGCGAGCCGTGGCCTCGTGCTGGTGCTGAAGAAGGATGCCCAGCGGGGGGGGGTCTCGGCAGGTGCAACGTCCGGTGGTTGACGCGGGGTCCTGTGAGGCAGCCGAGGAGGCTCCCAGTGCGCTGCCCATTGCCCGGCCCCGTGGGAAGAAGCCCCTCCCTCTCGTCTTGGCCTCCGCGTGGCGTATGATGATAAGAACCCCTTGCTGTTTGACATTGTTGACCGTGTGCATCCTGTTCCATGGAGCCCTTCTTCCGCCTGGGTTCCGCGGGCTCGGTGTTTTGTTGTGGGTGTACCGGAGTTGATGCCTGATCCTCGTACGGTTCATAGTAAACCTGTTCCGGATAACATCATGTTGCTTTGGGAGGCGTATTGTGTTCGATTCCCGGCAGTGGAGTAGCCGGATAAGTATGAGCAGTTTGAGTAGTCTGTGTGATTTGTGTGTGATGGGGCCTGTGGTTTGTTGTGCTATGTGTTGTACTGATTGTGCGCCCTTCAGGCCGGTGTTATGTTTCGTTCTCATGACCTTGTTTTATTGTATTTCTTAGCATGCTTTGCATGTAAAAATAATAATAATAAATAGTTATGCCATTAAGCTAATGAGAGGCTGTAGTGAGTATATTAATTGTGTGTAGTCGCTACATCCCACATCCGTCGTCTCTTCGTGAATTTCAACTTCCCATCCCTCTTCATTCCTGAAACTTCTCCAGACCCTTTAGACGTTGAAACTAAGCTTCCTTTCCACCCCCCACATCCCCCACCCCCCACATCCCCCACCCCCCATCCCAACTTCTCCAAGCCCTTTGGACAAGGAAGTGAAGTGGTCACTGACCGGCCAGTTAACTGGCGAAAAACACAGAGTTCAAGGCTCCAGTAAGTAGACAGGACCAACTCGGCAAGCGTCTACCCTCACCAGTAGCTTCGGCCCAAATCCTCTGTAGATTATCATTTATAGTAAGTGGAATCTCATGGAAACATATAATTAGTGCATGTGGGATTTTTGGGGAACATTTAAATATTTGCCATATTTATTTGTGGAGGGTGGGCAGGTCGTTAGTTGTGAGCGGCGTCACTAGAGGGCAGCAGCTCCCGGGCGAGGTAGGGTAAGGCTTGAGTAGTGTTACAACTTTTAAGTTTTTATTTATTTTATTTTAAAATTACAATTTTTACACTGTTGTAGTCTTACAGGCGTGGTGCCATATTCGTATAATTACTTAATACTCCCCGCATATAAATGTGGATTTTTTCTTTTTTTTCTATATATCGATATGCTGATCGCCGCAGGTGTAATACCACTTGCTTCTTTCGCGTGTCTCCTGGGAGGTGCTGCCCTCTGGTAAGGGCGTCGCTAATTAAACACTAATCAGCCGCATTGAACTGGCCAACTGCTCGCGATGCTTTTGCAACATAGTTTTTTTTTTTTTAGATATATACAAGAGTTGTTACATTCTTGTACAGCCACTAGTACGCGTAGCGTTTCGGGCAGGTCCCTGGAATACGATCCCCGCCGCGAAGAATCGCTTTTACAACCAAGTATACATTTTACTGTTGAGTTAAACAGAGGCTACAGTTAAGGATTTGCGCCCAGTAAATCCTCCCCGGCCAGGATACGAACTCGTGACAAAGCGCTCGCGGAATGCCAGGCGAGTGTCTTACCACTACACCACGGAGACTTGTCTTAGCTTGGTGCCTTCTTTGGATAATTGCGTGCTTGAGGCGCTCTTGCCAGACCTGAGACTTCATGGCTAGCTGCCGTGGGGTGTAGACATGTTGCCTGAGCCCTCCGGTAGTTGGTGGTTGTTTTCCGCTCGACTGGGGGTGTGGGCGTCCCCGCCCTCCCTGCAGTTGCTGGTTGGCTGGTGTTGACATGGCACGCTTGCGATGGGAGGCCTTCTTCCCCATGTTGTGAGAGTGAACTCCGTGTAATGACCCTGATTGTAATACCTCGCCTTGTATCTATCTCGACCGCGCACTCCGCTACTACCACTGAGCTAACCGTGCAATCTCCGCTCTTTCTATGGTAATAACAGATGCTATACCGATCATATAAGATGTTAACACTCGGGCCGTCATACGAAGACGTAAACCAGTACACAGAGGAAGGAGAGAGAGAGGAAGAGGGAGGCAGAGCGAGAGGAGAGAGAGAGGAGAGCGAGAACGAGAGCAAGGGAGGGAGAACGAGAGCGAGTGAGGGCGAGGGAGAGTGAAACACTAGTGAGGGAGAGTGAGACAGAAAGATAGAGATAATCGTAGTCACAACCTATCGTATGAGTTACCGAGTGACGCTGCCACCACCCTGAGTTACCGGACAGGGGACCGGAGTGAGAGTCGTAGGTCTTGCAGATGGAGTAACCTACCAGGACAGGTGTAGGGGACAATTGAACGGTACAAGGATCCTGGCCTGACACTCGAATAATCCTGACCACTTGGGAACTATAGTGTACACAAGAATAAGGCGGGACACACCAACACTAATACCTCAACACGGAAGACGAACGGGGGGAGGAGTACTGAATAATTAAGAGCACTAGGTCACTAGAGCAAAGGGGACGGTAGGCCCAATATCACTAAAGCAAGGAACCATTAATACACATTTAATAACACTTAATATCTGACTTTATTTGAAATAATTAAATAAGACACTCCCTAACTATATTCCCTACTAGAGGCCAAGGGTACTGAATGAGGTGCTTTAGTACAAGAGAGCCGTACTTACTCGTATGTTGTTCCACAGTTTCCCTGGAGATGATGTTCTTTCCCAGAGTCCACACACACCTCCCTACTGGGCTGTGCCCACTCAACTGACCCTCCTGATCTCCTGCTCCTCAGCTGAACATGAGGGTTTTGCATTTGTTGTTTAGGGGTTAATCCCTGAAGATTACCATGACGGCATCAATTCTGACCTCTTTGTGATTCGATGACCGTTGACCTGACTCTATGGCTAACTTATACAGAGGTGTAACTTTTACATTGTCTGCCGTCGCCTGACTGGCGCCTGTGGGTTGTTCATCCTCCACGTGGCCTGTTCATGCTGTTATGATGTTCATGTACTATGTACTGCTCTCTTGTTACATATCCCCCAATGTCCCGGTTTAAGAAAAACCGTGGGCGAGGAACTCGAACATGGCTTTTCTTATCCCAGACCATAAAGGAACTAGCACATGCCTCGAAAAAAAATAGCTACCCTATCTAAATATATACATTTCACAGTCGAGAAATATTTATAAAGACTCTCAACAATAACAGTTACCATGGTAACTCAAAATCCAGGCTGACCATACCTGCATGGCAGCCCATCAATCCTCTCAGATGACCAATCAACATTTGAAAAAAAATAACACAATTTATGATGACCAATTAAATTTATACTGGAACCATCTTTCCGCTGGTTCCCCAGTTCACCAGTCTACACAAAAATTGTCATTCATAACATTTTCTCTGTAACGGTGAACACCAAGTTTTCTGAACTTAAAAACAATTACATATATATTGTATATACAAATTAACAAAGTCTTTATTCCCGACGAGTCCGTTGTCCCGATGTTGTTGACTCGCCCATTGCTGTATTCTTGCTGTAGTTCTGCAACGATGCGTCGTGTTCTTCACCAACGATGTTCTTCAGCTGGCCTCAGTTGTTGTGAGAAGAGATCCACTCCCCTCCTGACTAGAGTCTTCCACTGAACTAGTCCATAATCCGCAGTACATCCGCGCTGCTGGTCCATCCTTCCGGGTCGTCGACGAGGCGATGACGTCGGTGTTGACAGCGATGATTGACTTGCTGTCCGGTCACAGGGGGAACTCTGGCGTACCTGGGTTCCATCCTCTTGTAAGATGTTGTCGCCTGCTGAACGTCTGCTGGCGATGTTCTGTCTGCCGCATACATGTTGCCTTCCTGGGAGTACTGAGACGTTGACACCAGACGAGGTCTTGCTTGATGAGTGAACAGCTCCAGTTCGTTGAGGCGGGGTGGGCGTGGCGGCAGAATCCTCGGGTCCCGGCTCCAGCTCTTGGGTTCCATCCACTTACAGGTGTTTCTTCTGCTACGTCGTACTAGGCCTTTACGACTTTCTTCGTTATCCCATCATGCACATGATTGTAGGCCCAAGATGCAAATCGTGCATCCGCGTTGGCGTATCATGCACACTCTAGAGGGAACGTGCTGTTCTTACGTAGCCACCAAGTTTCACATCTTGTTGCTCGGCGCATCAGAAACCTCAGGAGTGGGCAAGATCTTGTGTAATCCCGCAACCGTTGCCCAATCCACTCCGTTGTTCTTGGCTGTTCATTTCCGGTCACCGGTGTTCTTTATAGCAAGGCAGGTGACCTCATTAATGTCTCGTCTGATATGTTGAATCAGTCCTCCAGATGACCGCTAGTGTTGGCAGTTCCATAACCTCATTAAGTGATGAGGTGTTGGCTGTGACCTTGACTTGTAGCCGCCCCCACCATGGCAGGTACCACTAATAAGGGTGGGGGGGTGAGGGATGGAGGGGGTGATGTAGTGTGACCCGTCCTGTCCCTCGGGAACTAAACCTGGTTCCCGCCAGACAATAGCGGTGACATGCTACTCTGGCCATGTTTGCAAATATTGAAACTCTTGGTCCTGCATTATTGAACCATTAGGGTCTATACACGCTCCTGCTGCTAAATTAATTTTTACCCAGTCATCCTGGGCAGCTGACAAACATGAACCTACTTGCCCTAGCCAGTCGTCTATTTTCCGGTTACGTTCCACTATATTTGTTGGTAATTCTTTGCAAATTAGTTTGGGTAACACTGGTCTAGGCAATGAGAATGATGACAATGGGGGCTGACGCATACCATGAGACGCAGGGGGCATGGAGTGTAGATGTTGGCAATGGTTAGGGAAGGGTTGGTAATGGGGAGGGAAGGGTTGGTGTAAGGTAGAGTTATAGTGATGGTCAGGTGGGGGGGAGGGTTGGGTGGGGTGGTGGTGTGAGGTAGGGGATTCTAGGGGTTGGTTCTGGGCAAGGCATGAGATGGTAGAAGAGGGTTTGGTCGTCTGACCAAGGTTGGGGTTGCGAGGGGGGAGAGGTGGGGTGGTATTGGTGGGGACAATCACCTGACCGGACCCTTGGGTGGACCCCTGGGTAGGCGTATGTAAGCGCCCTGCCGTAAGGTTCACATATAGGGGTTCAGAGAGGCGCTTCCTAATTTCTGAGGATGGGTAAGGTGGGAGGGGGGGTGGTTGGGGAGGGGTATGTGGGGAAGGTGCAGGCCGCCGCGCCCCTGGGGTGTTGGGTTGGGAGGTCGGTCTGGGAGGAAGTGGGGGAGGGGTGATGTCATTAGGCTGCAGAGTATCAGGGGTGGACAAAGGACGGCTACCCAGCATGTGACCTGATGTGACCCCATCACCTGCACCTTGTGGATCGTCACCTGACTCTTGAACCGTGCTATCCACTTGGACAGCCTGTCTCGGCTGTATTGCTAGAAGGTTCTGTTGGCTAAGCCCTCCCTGACTCCTTAAAGCCCTATCTGAACTCATGATGCCAATAAACTACGTCTGAACGACTAGTTCACCGGACTAGCGCTGACCCAAAAATGTTGAAAAAAAAAAAAAAATCTTTGGAACTAACAATGATTTACTGAGAACAAGACAAAAACTCACAACGTCGTTATAACTAGCCCCTTTACTTAACAAGGGTGGTAATTTCAATGTCACTTCTAAGACAAAACAAAAACGTAATTACTTTTCAATCTGCCTGCTCTTATGACAGATAATAATCGATATTACTTTCACCGCGTTGAGACAACTTCTCCTACGCGATACCAATACACAATTTCCCACGCACTATTCATTAACAATAATTCACTGATAGAAACTATTTGTACTTCCTATCGGGAAACTGTAATTACTGCTCGTATGAGCTTAACTAATAGTTACTCTTACTCCTTAAACCTACAGCCACATCACGTGACCCAGAGTGTTTTCCTAGCTTCTTCGCCGGTCAACAACTCAAAACTTTTGCCACTCCTGTGACCAGACTTCAAACGCCAGGCGTCCCTAGACGTGAGTCAACTGACACACTAGTCCACACTAGCATGCTGTACAACACCAGTACACCTCAGATTATCGCGTTCAATTGGAGTAAATCAGTCAATCGCGATAATTTGAACAGAAACACCGCTTAAAACTACTTAATAGCTACACCGAACGGCACAAGACGCGTGAGACTGAACACTGTAAAACAATGTTCACCACCGCTAAGCCACCATTGTAATGACCCTGATTGTAATACCTCGCCTTGTATCTATCTCGACCGCGCACTCCGCTACTACCACTGAGCTAACCGTGCAATCTCCGCTCTTTCTATGGTAATAACAGATGCTATACCGATCATATAAGATGTTAACACTCGGGCCGTCATACGAAGACGTAAACCAGTACACAGAGGAAGGAGAGAGAGAGGAAGAGGGAGGCAGAGCGAGAGGAGAGAGAGAGGAGAGCGAGAACGAGAGCAAGGGAGGGAGAACGAGAGCGAGTGAGGGCGAGGGAGAGTGAAACACTAGTGAGGGAGAGTGAGACAGAAAGATAGAGATAATCGTAGTCACAACCTATCGTATGAGTTACCGAGTGACGCTGCCACCACCCTGAGTTACCGGACAGGGGACCGGAGTGAGAGTCGTAGGTCTTGCAGATGGAGTAACCTACCAGGACAGGTGTAGGGGACAATTGAACGGTACAAGGATCCTGGCCTGACACTCGAATAATCCTGACCACTTGGGAACTATAGTGTACACAAGAATAAGGCGGGACACACCAACACTAATACCTCAACACGGAAGACGAACGGGGGGAGGAGTACTGAATAATTAAGAGCACTAGGTCACTAGAGCAAAGGGGACGGTAGGCCCAATATCACTAAAGCAAGGAACCATTAATACACATTTAATAACACTTAATATCTGACTTTATTTGAAATAATTAAATAAGACACTCCCTAACTATATTCCCTACTAGAGGCCAAGGGTACTGAATGAGGTGCTTTAGTACAAGAGAGCCGTACTTACTCGTATGTTGTTCCACAGTTTCCCTGGAGATGATGTTCTTTCCCAGAGTCCACACACACCTCCCTACTGGGCTGTGCCCACTCAACTGACCCTCCTGATCTCCTGCTCCTCAGCTGAACATGAGGGTTTTGCATTTGTTGTTTAGGGGTTAATCCCTGAAGATTACCATGACGGCATCAATTCTGACCTCTTTGTGATTCGATGACCGTTGACCTGACTCTATGGCTAACTTATACAGAGGTGTAACTTTTACATTGTCTGCCGTCGCCTGACTGGCGCCTGTGGGTTGTTCATCCTCCACGTGGCCTGTTCATGCTGTTATGATGTTCATGTACTATGTACTGCTCTCTTGTTACATCCGTGGGCCTGGAGTTTACAGGCCGTGCTGGTTACTCTGCAGTTGAGCTTGTCATGTGTGACATGCTCCGTGTCCCGGTGGATGACGTCTACGGTGTTGAGATAGTAACTGCTCACCAGGTTATTGTCAAATTAGTGAGGGAGGAGGTGTACCGTGAGTTCCTCCGTCGTTACGAGGGGCGTTCCTTGTCGCTGCCGGATGGTGCCGGCTCTGTGACCATTACGGACTGTAGTGGTGCCCTGACATATGTGAGTGTGCATGGGGCGCCTTTGGAGTTTCCCGAGGACCTACTCCGGCGTTACTTCCAGCAGTTTGGCGCTGTCGTCAGTGTACGGGTGAATACGCTGTCCTCGGAGAGGTATAAGGGTATGCGTACAAACATTCGTACCCTTGGGATGCGCCTGAGGTTGGACATTCCTTCTTCAGTCCGGCTTCTGGGGTACTACGTTCGGGTATATTATGCCCGGCAACCCCATACCTGTTTTCGGTGTGGCCTGTTGGGGCATCAGGCTGCCACGTGCTCTGGGGCTGCAGTCGCTCCTGTCAACCTGTTCCGGGAGGAGGATTTCCCGCCGCTCCCTATTGGGGTGGATTCCATGGGCGAGGATGTGGACGTCCCGTTCGCTGATGCGACTCCCCCTGCGTCGCCCGGCGGTCCTCCGGATGACGCGGCCCCTCCTCCATTTGTTACAGTGCCGTCGGCTGATCTTCCTGCTCCTGTCGCTCTCCCAGCTGCTCCCGTGGGTCTTCGGATGGTCTCTGCAAGTCGTCGACGTCTTCATCTTCATCTCCTGCAGCTGCGACTGGCCCTAGCTGCGCCCTCGCCAGGTGTCACGGCAGTGCTGGGTGCTCGGGGGGCTGCGGAGCATCCTGATGTGTGCGGCCCGGTTCCCCCTGTGGTTGAGGCTGCTGCCGTTCTACGACGGGCATCGGTTCGCACGGCTTGTGAAGCCCGTGGTTCTGGGTCCGCCTCCGGCTCTAAGGATGTGCGGCCGGAGCCCAAGCGTTCCTGGCGTTCTTCTACTGCCTGGGGTGATGTGGAGGATTTCGACGCCAGTGGGTCTTCGGGCGATGATGTGGTGGTTCCGGGTGCTTCGTGCTCTACGTCGATGGTGGTTGCTGGCGTCCATGTGCCTGCTGATGACAATGTTTGTGCATATGATTTACCTCCTGTTCTTTCTTCTGCAGAAGGTTCTCTGCAGTGGGGGGTAGTCGCTCCTACGGACGTGGGTGGTGAGGGTGCTGGTGTGAGCCGTGGCCTCGTGCTGGTGCTGAAGAAGGATGCCCAGCGTGGGGGGTCTCGGCAGGTGCAACGTCCGGTGGTTGACGCGGGATCCTGTGAAGCGGCCGAGGAGGCTCCCAGTGTGCTGCCCATTGCCCGGCCCCGTGGGAAGAAGCCCCTCCCTCTCGTCTTGGCTTCCGGCGTGGCGTATGATGATAAGAACCCCTTGCTGTTTGACATTGTTGACCGCGGCATCGTGTTCCATGGAGCCCTTCTTCCGCCTGGGTTCCGCGGGCTCGGTGTTTTGTTGTGGGTGTACCGGAGTTGATGCCTGATCCTCGTACGGTTCATAGTAAACCTGTTCCGGATAACATCATGTTGCTTTGGGAGACGTATTGTATTCGATTCCCGGTAGTGGAGTAGCCGGATAAGTATGAGCAGTTTGAGTAGTCTGTGTGATTTGTGTGTGATGGGGCCTGTGGTTTGTTGTGCTATGTGTTGTACTGATTGTGCGCCCTTCAGGCCGGTGTTATGTTTCGTTCTCATGACCTTGTTTTATTGTATTTCTTAGCATGCTTTGCATGTAAATATAATAGTAATAATAATAAATAATTATGCCATTAAGCTAATGAGAGGCTGTAGTGAGTATATTAATTGTGTGTAGTCGCTACATCCCACATCCGTCGTCTCCGTGAATTTCAACTTCCCTTCCCTCTTCATTCCTGAAACTTCTCCAGACCCTTTAGACGTTGAAACTCTGCTTCCTTTCCACCCCCACCCCCATCCCCCATCCAAATTTCTCCAAGCCCTTTGGACAATGAAGTGAAGTGGTCGCTGACCGGCCAATTAACTGGCGAATAACACAGAGTTCAAGACTCCAGTATGTAGACAGGACCAACTCAAAAGCGTCTACCCTCACCAGCAGCTTCGGCCCAAATCCTCTGCAGATTATCATTTATAGTAAGTGGAATTTCATGGAAACGTATAATTAGTGCATGTGGGATTTTTGGGAACATTAAAATATTTGCCTTTTCTTTTTGTTGAGGGTGTGGGTGCCCCGGTCGTTAGTTGTGAGCGGCGTCACTAGAGGGCAGCAGCTCCCGGGCGAGGTAGGGTAAGGCTTGAGTAGTGTTACAGCTTGTAAGTTTTTATTTATTTTATTTTAAAATTACCATTTTTACACTGTTGTACAGTCTTACAGGCGTGGTGCGATATTCGTATAATTACTTTATACTCCCCGCATATAATTGTGGATTTACCTATATCGATATGCTGATCGCCGCAGGTGTAATACCACTTGCTTCTTCCGCGCGTCTCCTGGGAGGTGCTGCCCTCTGGTGAGGGCGTCGCTAATTAAACACTAATCAACCGCATTGAACTGGCCAACTGCTTGCGATGCTCTTGCTACATAGTTGTCTTAGCTTGGTGCCTTCTTTGGATAATTGCTTACTTGAGGTGCTCTTGCCAGACTTGCAGTAAATAAAAATAATATTGAACATAATCCTAGGCTGTCGAACTGAATTCTTAAGTGTCGTTAGACGAGAACTCTTATATTTATTTATTTATTTATTTATTTATTTATTTATTTATTTATTTATTTATACAAGAAGGTATATTGGGTTTATGAGAGTACATAGCATGATGTTTTTACATTGCAGGCGATGAGTCACAATAACGTGGCTAAAGTATGTTGACCAGACCACACACTAGAAAGTGAAGGGACGACGACGTTTCGGTCCGTCCTGGGCCATTCTCAAGTCGATTACAATCGACTTGAGAATGGTCCAGGACGGACCGAAACGTCGTCGTCCCTTCACCTTCTAGTGTGTGGTCTGATCAACATGTTTTTACATTCTTGTAAAGTCTCTAACACATATATAGTATTTCGGGCAGGTCCTAATCTAACAGATAATATTAAGTAGGTAATTTCTAGCAAAATTAAAAATGCTGACAGGTGCATTGTTAGAGAATTTGAAGAAAATTTGGAGGTACATTATAATAAAATTTGAGATTATCAGCAGGTACATTGTACCCTAATTTGAGGAATATTTCTAGATACATTGTAGTAATATTTCCGTTTAACATAACAACCGTGATATAAGATCACCAGTTTCTCACCAGTTTCACTAAAAGATAAGATTTACCAGTCTCCGTGGTGCAGTGGTAAGACACTCGCCTGGCGTTCCGCGAGCGCTTTGTCATGGGTTCGTACCCTGGCCGGGGAGGATTTACTGGGCGCAAATTCTTAACTGTAGCCTCTGTTTAACTCAACAGTAAAATGGGTACTTGGTTGTAAAAGCGATTCTTCGCGGCGGGGATCGTATTCCAGGGACCTGCCCGAAACGCTACGCGTACTAGTGGCTGTACAAGAATGTAACAACTCTTGTTTATATCTCAAAAAAAAAAAAAAGATGATGCAGAGATTACAATGGTGAAGTTGTATGGCTTAGGCACATAGTTTAGGGGAGTGGGTAGCACAAGATACAGCGCGAGTATGAAGCACAAGGTATAGGAAATTAAGAGATGAAATTAGGTACTTTTTGGTTTTACTTTTGAATAAGGCATAGGATGGACAACTTTTTAATTCGTTAGTTTAGTTTAGTTCATTTATTATGCACCTCATACCCATCTTGTGGGCGGTAGTGGAAAGGGTTACAGAGGCACCTAATGGGCTCAGGGACTGAACCCCACAATTTATTTAGCTAAGCAAGTTACAATCTTGATGAGTAAGTTACAAAATTCAATGCATGTCGTCACATCAACAATGGGTTCGAGATCGGCCAAAAGTAGTTTCTAAATTAAGCAACTGACATATGTAGAGAACTACTGTCACAATTGATATGTTTGTCCTGCACACCGCCCCCCTTCCAGTGGGCAGCGATGGATAGATTACAATCACTTAGTTACTACCTACAGTTAGCAAACTGGGGATATTTGGCTAAAATTTCTGATTAGCAGATTATTTAGAATGAAATACTTACACATCTCTGGAACATTTGTTATAGAATTGTCTCTGAATTCATGTATCTTTTCGCACTCCATTACATCAGTAAGGCACTGCGGGCTCACCATAGCCCGTGCTACTTGGAACGTTTTGTTCCAGGTAGCGAATCTTTAACAACAACAACTCCATTACATAGTGACGGAGGGTGTGCGAATAATTTTGTTGACACAGTTTACATTTGGTCAGGTCTACATCAGATAATGAGAATTCCCAGAGATACTGCCCGAATAAAATTTTAAAATTTATTTGGGAGATTATATATATATATATATATATATATATATATATATATATATATATATATATATATATATATATATATATATATATATATATATATATATATATATATATATCCCAAATAAATGGGTAAAATATAAAAATAAATATAATGTAAATAAAATATAAAAATATAAAAATAAATATAAAAATAATATAAAAATAAATATAAAATAATAAAATAAAATTTTATTATTGCGGTAAAAAAACTGAATCCGGAACAATTCGGTTGTGACGGGGGTGACTTGCTCGTGTAATCAGAATCGACTCGGTACAACATTAGCTCCAGCCAGGAGCTTTGACCTCTGTGCGTTAATATTATTAATGTATATCAAGTTTGTGAGGTGCTGCACTGTGTAAATGTCAACATTTCTTATGTTCTCCCAACACTGCACACGCCTTAACCAGCAAATATTCCCCATCTCTTAACATTCCTGGCCTTAATAACTCCATGTTGGCTGACAGCACAGGCGGTCACCTGCTCGAGGCTGCCGCTCCTGTTGTGTGTACACAGTTTACACGACCTGGGTCACATTAATAATTAAGTGGGTTAGGTGTCTACAGCATGAGTCAGGTATATTCAATTTTTGATCCTCCTGTTCAATGTTTGGTAGAGGCCCGGTGGTGTTCAGCGAACTAACCAAATGTCCACAATGATAGCCAGGAGTCTGCCAAGCGATCCATGTGTTCACAATATAAGTCAGGTGTCCACCATGCAAGCCACATGTGCCAAGTGTCTGCCTAATGAATGAGGCTCAGACAACCAATTTAGGAACACGGTGCACTGTACGCCTTGGCAGCTCTCCCCAAATTAGTACGAGGTCCATCATATGAATGGGATGCTCCTATATAATCCAGGTGTCCACCGCATGAGCAGGTGGCAACTATGAGTCTGTTATCTAATTCGACCGGATGTCCAGCAATTCACCAACATGTCCAACAATCGATCAATGAGTCCAACAATTGTGTCCAACAGTCCATATACGACAGGTTAACAGGCCCACGTGTGATATAGGAAAACTATGCTACATGACGAGGAAGCACATAAACACTTCTACCGCCGTTCAACACATCGACAAAATGTCGAGCCTCATTATCAATTTGAGAGTGAAGGGATGTTGAGTACGTTAACATCACTGGTCGGCGTACGATAATCAGCAACATTGGCTGGCTTCCTGTGTTTATCCACGAGGCACCACGCCCAAACAACACACACGCACCAGCGCTAAGACTCATTACAGAATAATACTCTGTTAAAATGTGTTTACTAACATATTTTATGTCACGATAAACTTCCACGGTCCACAAGGGCACCACAAGAGTGAGAAGCACTCTGACGGCAACAAATGAGACAGACATTAAATGAATTAACTATGAAGTCTCTCCTGGGAAAGCGACCTGTCTAGACATTGACTACATAACGATAATAATAATATTAATAATTAATAATAATTCTGAGAAAATCCACAGAAGCCATGATGAGTCTTCGAGCCTAACCCCCTCCCCGCTCAGCTCGTTGTCGCCGTCTGGGGGCTTAGTGGGCGGCTGCCGGAGTGTGATGCTCCTTGGGACAGTCCTCTGTCCTTTTCTAGCCTTGTGCTCCTGCTGCCGTCCTCTCCAATTCTGCTGGGCATCTTTTCCTTTTCCTTCTGTTTCGTTTTTCTCCCCCCTCTTCTCCTATCTGCTTGCCGTTTCCTGCCGACCTTTTGCTCGTTCTGGCTCTTCCCTTGGACTTCTTCTACTTTGACGCCCGGGTGCTTGAGGAGGCATACTCTTGCACCCGTAGAACTGCAGTACCCGACGTCGAGAGCGAGGGGAACCTTTTATTGTCAATCCCCACTTCGTCACTGAACCCGATCTCGACGGACTGTCGGTTTCTTAAGGTGGCGTTTGTGGGGCGTATACTCACGACGCACCCCTAGGAGGCCCCGACAAGATCGGCGATAGCTTCTTGTTGGGTGTCCTGCCTCTAATTGTGGCTCCATGGTGGGTGTGGGGGCACATTCGTGAGTGAATTCGTAATTTCGTCAAGATGATAACCCCTGTTTCGGCTGCTTCTGGCTTACCTTTTCAGGCTCGTGGGGTGGGCGACCAAGCCCCCGAGTCGGTCCGTATTGGAAGACCGGGCTCTGTAGCCTCCGCTGCATTGGGCCCCGACCTTGCTCCTCCTTTGGCCTCTCTGACTCCTTCCCCTGGCTCCCCTCCCTCCTCTGTGGTTGGGTCGAGCCCCAAGCCCCCAGTGGTGACTACCTCGTCCCCTGGCGCGGCTCCTTCTCTAGTTGTTACTACTGCGCCTTTTAACCCCTCTCTCTCTGGGGGTTCTCACCGCCGTTCTCGTCACGGCCGCCCTCGCTCGATTCCTTCCAGTTCTGCTACCTATCAAGCCTTGTTTGGTCCCGCTTCGTGGGCCAAATATTTTGATCTCCTCCCTCTTGATTCTGCGCCTCCTGACGATTTCTCCCTTCATCGACATCTCATTGATTCCGTGGATGCCTCCATTACTTTTAACCCCACTCGTCTCGGTACGCGTGTCGTTGCTGCTCCTTCTCAGGATGCTGCTTCCCGCTTGGCTGCCTTATCCTGCCTTGGCGAGACCCCCGTTCGGGTCTCGAAGAACGTCCAGTTGAATGCCAGTGTTGGCACTATTTTGCTCCCGCCCCATGTTGCGACCGGTGTTCGGGACCTACGCGACTGCCACGACGATATTCGACATATCCTCGCTGCCCAGGGCCATTCTATTCTCCAGGTGGACACGTTTACTCGTCCCCCTCGTGGTAGTCGCCGTCAACCCCTCCGGGTTGTGAAGATTACCTTTGATGGTAGGACCCTTCCACCCTCTGTCATTCTTGCTGGTGCCAGGTGCTCTGTCCAGGAGTACATTCCTTCTCCTCGGCTCTGCAACAAGTGCTGGAGGTTTGGGCATGGTGCCCTCCGCTGCTCCGGGACTGTCTCTCTCTGTCCTTTGTGTGGTGGCGAAGGTCACTCTAAGTCGGAGTGCGCTTCTCCCCAGGCTCGTTGCCTCAACTGCGGTGAGGCCCATCCTACCTTCTCCCGTGCGTGTGTCCATTACAAGCTTGAGGCAGCCGTCCTCAACTTGAAGCACCGGGAGCGTTTATCTTTTCCTGAGGCGAGGCGCCAGGTTCGCCGGCTCCCGCCTTATGCTAATATCTCTTATGCTCGCGTGTTGCGCTCTTCCTCTCCTCGTCCTTCCCGCCTTCCTCAGACTCACAACCGTTTCCAGGCCTTGGACCCTGATACGCCCTCTGCCCCCTCCTCTGTCCCTTTGGGTTCTCTCCCGAAGGATCCTCCTCCTGGTCCTCTGTCTGGGGTTCCCCTTCCTTCTACCCGGTCTGTCGTGTCTTCTGTGTCTCCTTCCTCGTCCCCCTCCGATCCTCCTTCCCATCCTCTTCCTCCATCTATCGGCTCTCCCCACCGCCTGTCGGTGCGGGCGGATGTCCATCGCTCTCCTAACGGCCGTCGTGTGTGCTCTCGTTCGGCTTCTCCTGTTGAGACACTGGAATCTGTTGCCCGGTACGTAGTTGCTGGGACACCGGTCTCTTTAAGTCAGAAGCGTAAGCCTGGCTCCTCTCCTTCCTCTTCCCCGGCGGGTAAGAAGGCTTCGCTTTCTTCCTCAGCTCCTCCTTCTGGCTCTGTTGCTCCTTCCACTCCCGTTTCAGTGCTTGCGCCCCCTGTTCCTGCTATGGAGGTTTCTTTGGCCCCTGCTTCCCTTTCGGTTGCTGCTCTTGCTGGGGTGCGCTCCTCTCTTTCTACTCCCCCTCTTCCTGCTGCTGTCCTTGACTGCTCCTCTCCGTTGTCTCCTCCTCCTCCTCCTCCTCCTCCTCCTCCGGACCCTGCCCGCCCACCTCTGATCTGTTCTCCCGTTTCCTTCCCTCCGTCTTTGCTCAGTTTACCCATGCCCCCTAACCCTGACTTTGCTGACCCTGATCCCGACCTTGATATTCTTTAACGTGCTCTGTTGGTCTTTCGCCTTTGTTTCTTCCTTGTTCTCTGTTTTTGTCCTTTCTCTTCTCGTCGTTGTCCATTCTTCAATGGAACGTTCGAGGTTATTACGCCAATTTCCTCGAACTCCAACTTCTGGTTTCGCGGTTTTCGCCCCTTTGTGTCTGTCTCCAGGAGCCGATGCTTGGTGCTCGTCCTGGTCGTTTTCGTGGCTATTCCTTTCTCTCCCCCCCCCCAGCCATTGCTGGGGCTTCTAATTCTTCTGCTCTCTTGATTCGGGCTGATGTTCCCTTTGTTCCTTTACTTTTTCCTTCGCCTCTCCATTGTTCTGCTGCTCGTATCTTTGTGGGGAAATGGTACACAGTTTGTTCCATTTATCTCCCCCCGAGTGTCCCGCTCTCTCTTCCTGATTTGAAACACCTCCTAGACTCCTTGCCGGAGCCTGTGCTCCTGCTGGGTGACTTCAATTGTCGTCATTCTCTTTGGGGTGACGTTCTGACGAATACCCGGGGTCGCCTCCTTGAGCCGTTTCTCCTCTCTTCTTCCCTGTCTCTTCTGAATTCTGGTGAGCCCACTCATTTGGACTCTCGAACTCGCACCCTTTCTTGTCTTGATCTTTCTCTCTGCTCTTCTTCTCTTTACTTAGATTTCACATGGCAGGTTCTTGATGACCTCCATGGAAGTGATCATTTCCCCATCCTTGTTTCCTTTTTCTCTTTTCGCCCTTCCCTCTCTTTCCCTAGGTGGCAGTTTGCTAAGGCGGACTGGACCCTGTTTTCCCTCAGTGCTACTCTCTCTGACCTCTCCGTTCTGCCCCTCTCTCGCGCTCTCCTCCTTTTTCATGACACTGTCTTCGACGCTGCCCTCCGCTCTATTCCTCGCTCTTCCTCTCGGGGTCCACGGAAGTGCGTTCCCTGGTGGAATGCGGACTGTGCTCGGGCTGTCCGCTGTAAGCGTGCAGCCTGGAAGAAGCACCGCCGTAGGCAGACGACCGATTCTTTTCTTTTCTTTCGGAAAGCGAGTGCGGTGGCCCGTAGGGCCATCCGTACGGCTAAACGTGAATGTTGGGCATCTTATGTCTCGACAATTACGTCCGAAACCCCTCTGGCCCAGATCTGGAAGCGTATCCGCAAGATAGCGGGCAAGTTCGTTCCCGATGTTTCACCGGTCCTTCACCTCCATGATACTCTTGTGGCGGACCCGTTGCAGGTCGCTTCCGAACTGGGTTCCCACTTTTCTTCTGTTAGCTCTGGTCTTCATCTTCCCCAATCTTTCCTTCTTCGTTAACCTGTCCTTGAGTCTCGTCCTTTAGATTTCTGCACTCATCTTCAGCTTCCCTATAATGATCCCTTCTCTCTCTCTGAACTTCGTTCTGCCCTGGCCCTCTGCGGTTCTACGGCGGCGGGCTCCGATGGTATTCATTATGAAATGCTTCGCCATCTCCCTCCGAGCACGTCTCAGTATTTACTGAGTCTGTATAATCGGATCTGGGAGTCGTCGTCAGTCCCTGAGGACTGGCTCGATGCCGTTGTCCTCCCTGTTCGCAAACCAGGGTCTCTGGGTACTTCCCCTAAGGACTTTCGCCCTATTGCTCTCACAAGTTGTGTCTGCAAACTCTTTGAACGTATGGTTAACGTTCGTCTGATGTGGTTCCTGGAACACCATCACCTCCTCTCCCCTTCTCAATTTGGTTTCCGCAAGTGCCGCAGCACGACAGATGTCCTGGTGAACTTGGAGGTCTATATACGTACTGCTTTTGCTGCGAAGACCTCCGTTGTTGCCGTCCTTTTTGACCTAGAAAAGGCTTACGACACCACTTGGCGTTATCATATCCTATCTCAACTTCATTCTTTTGGCCTTCGTGGTCATCTCCCTCTCTTTCTCCGCAGCTTCCTCTCTCGTCGTTCCTTTCGGGTGCGCCTTGGTACCGCTCTCTCTCCCCCTTTTCAGCAATACGAAGGTGTGCCCCAGGGTAGTGTTCTGAGCACTACTCTTTTTCTGGTTGCCCTCAATGGTCTTCTTTCCTCTCTTCCTTCTGGTGTCTTCTCCGCTCTCTATGTCGATGATCTTACCCTTTGTTGTCAGGGTGATGATTCGCCTCTCCTTCAACGCCGGCTTCAACTTGCGATTGATGCCGTGTCGTCTTGGGCCACAGGTCATGGCTTCAAGTTCTCTACTTCTAAGACTTGTGCCATGACTTTTACGCGGAAACGGGTTGTTCTTCGTCCCTCTTTGTCACTTTATGGTCATCCCCTTGAATACAAAGATTCCGCGAAGCTTTTGGGGTTATTCCTTGACACTCGTTTGTCTTGGTCTCCCCATATCTCTTACCTCCGTGTTGAGTGCTCTAAGTCCCTTACCCTCCTTCGGGTCTTGTCCCATACTTCTTGGGGGGCAGATAGGCGCACTCTCCTTGCTTTACATTCCTCTCTCGTCCTGTCTAAGCTCGATTATGGTTGCCCTGCTTACTCGTCTGCTTCTCCTTCTACTCTTCGCCGTCTTGATGCTTTGCACCATACTGGGTTGCGCCTCAGTTCTGGTGCCTTTCGTTCGACTCCCGTCCTTAGCTTGTATGTTGACACTGGCTTCCTGTCTCTCCAGGACCGCCGTGATCGCTACTGTCTTCGCTATCTTGCGCGGTCCTTGCAACATCCTTCCTCTCGTCTCTGTCGTGCTTTAACTTTTACCCCTCCTGCGGTTCCTGTTCCTCTTCACCACCTCCCTCTTTCTGTCCGGTTATCTCGCCTGCAGGATTCTCTTTCCGTTCGTATTTCTGATGTTTCTCCTCGTGTTGTTCCTTCTTTGCCCCCGTGGAGGGTCCCTCTTCCGCGGTTTTGTACATCCTTGACTCGTATCACTAAAGCTTTTACCCCTCCTACAGTTCTAAAACGCCTTTTCCTCGAGCACTTTTCTTCTCACTCCCGCTCCGTTTCTGTCTTCACCGATGGGTCTAAGTCAGCGGACGGTGTTGGCTACTCTGTTGTTTTTCCTGATCGCACTTATATGTGTCGCTTGCCTCCGGAGACTAGCATCTTTACAGCGGAACTTTATGCTATTCTCTATGCTCTTCGTCTCCTGCTTTCTCGTTGTCAGTCTTCCTTTGTGGTTGTTGTTGACTCTCGTAGTGCCCTCATGGCTCTCGGGTGCTTTAATCCAGTTCATCCGGTAGTTGTCGAGATCCAGCATTGGCTGTTTCTCGTTCACAGTAAATTTAAGTCGGTTGAGTTTTGTTGGGTTCCCAGCCATATTGGCGTGTCTTTAAATGAGCGTGCGGATGCTGCCGCTAAGGAAGCTGTCCGCTCTTGTCCCATCTCTCGTAAAGGCATTCCGTATTCCGACTTTTACCCGGTTATCCATTCCTCAGTCCTTACCCGTTGGCAGGCTTCTTGGTTGTCTGTTACTGGTAACAAGCTACGTACTCTTAAATGTTGTGTTTCCTCGTGGCCGTCCTCCTTCCACCGTAACCGGCGGTGGGAAACAGCTCTAGCGAGGTTGCGTATTGGCCATACTCGCTTAACCCATGGTCACTTGATGGAGCGCCGCCCTGCTCCTTATTGTCCTAGTTGCATTGTCCCTCTTACGGTCGTGCATGTCCTTCTTGAATGTCCTGACTTCCAGGACGAGCGTGTGTCTTGCTTTCCGACCGCCCCTCGCGGTCACCTGTCCCTCGATAGAATTCTTGGTGACTCGGATACTTTTGATATCGTTCGCCTTATGCGTTTTTGTTCTCGTATTGGCATCCTTGGTGATATTTAGCGCCCTCTGATTATTTTGCGTATTTGATGGTGCTACATAGCCTTCCCGGTTTGGTGCCTTCTTTTGATAATTACTTACTTACTTCGAGCCTAAGCACGTGCTAGACGACTCGTCACGACATGGTCTAGGAGCGTGCATCTGGGTGCATATACCCAGTGCATAGGTTCGAATCCTCATTACGGCTCCCGTGGATTTTCTCATTGATATATTACCATAATGTGGTTTCTCTGTGTATTGAAAGAGGGGCGTCAGAGGTAGAACTACTGGACGACGGAGCCAGCGTGCATGGGAGAACTGTGTGACACTCTGACACACACAGAGATTACACTAATGTGATGCATCAAATGAACAAATCCACAAGGGCCGTGACGAGGATTCGAACCTGCGTCCGGGAGCATCTCAGACACTGCCTTAATCGACTGAGCTACGACACTCTGCTCCGGCTGCAGTGGAAGCCTCGGGAATCCTCGAGCGTGCAGTAGTACCTCAGGTTGCAATTCTTTTGATCATGTCATGGCGTAATCGTCTATGTATCTGGGAACACCCAGCGCACAGGTTCGAACCCTCATCACAGCTTCTGAGGATTTTCTTATTGATATATCACGATAATTTGATGTCTCTGTGTTATAATAATTATTATTATACTCCTAATAACAACAAGGCGCACTTTGAGAGAGCATTCCGCACTAGTAAAAGAAACGCAAATAATCCAAAATAGAATCATCATTGAACTGCGACTTGTATTTAAAATCAATAAATCCTGCCGAACACTGCAGATAGAGGTTAGTCTAATCCAGGATTCATTCCACCACAACGCAGCCCACTCACATACCGGCTATACTCATGTAAGTTCCCCAAAACATTGGAACACCAATCTTATCTTAGGATTCCCAACGCCAGGAAGACATTAACACGGAACAATAGAGACAAACTGACAGCCTCTGTTGGTTCTTCAAACATCATGGGTATTCGAGTATATATATTGTGACGGTAACGCGTTGGTGTTCGGCTGTTTAAGGCTAGGGGTATGACCTCGTCACATAGTTATAAAAAAAAATAGAAAAACTGGAACTTCGTCTGTGGTAAGGTAAGGAGAAGACACACAAAACACAAGTAAAACTTTAACAATGAAATTTTAATGACGTTAAATAAATCAAAACATGAAAATAATGCACAAACAAATTCTTATAATAAAATCAATGAATCAAAATAATAAGAATACTTAAATGACAAAATGAAAAGTTACGTTAAGGCAAAATAATAAGAAGTGCAACACAAAAGTTAAGTGGGAGGTGCTGGAATATTGGCTTAAAGCCACCACCTCTCTCAGTACACGCTAACGTCTAGCTGGGAGGAGTGCTGGCTACGAAAGCACGGAACATTCTGAGGACTGATGTTGGGGCGACCCCAGACATCAGGTAGTATTGGGGGGCGAGTGCAGGTGCAGCCAGACCGGCGACCAATCAGCGGAGCCGTAGCGATCAACGGGTAGTTTGGTGGTTGGAGTTCGAACAGGTGGCTGGATGCATACGTTTCTGCTCACCCTGGCAAGCCTTGCTGGTGCTGGTGTTGTTGTCGTTGTTTGACATTTCTTCCATAGTCTTTTATATAATTGTGACGACGTAATTATGAAGGGAAGAGCAGGCTCAATCTCTTGAAGGAGATTATTGTCACAACTCTCCCCCGAAGCCTGCGGTTCTGGAAGAAGTACGTCGTTATGTGGTGGAGTAATGGATGGAGTCGCTTCTACTTCATAAACTCTGGAGAGATCATGGGCTAAGATGTTGTCAGACTCTTGGTATAGCGTGTCTCCAGGTTGAATTTCTGCAGGTAGCAAGCCCATAGTAGAAGACGTTGAGATGAGAAGTGGGCGTGCTGCAGGAGGTGTAGGGTGGTGTGGTCCGTATTGATGGTGGACCGAGCACTTTTCAGGTGTGGAGTGAAGTGCTGAAGCTTCAGGATGAGGAAGAGTAGCTCCTTGCCAATTGTTCCGTAGATCCTTGTAGCAGTAGTCGCTGACAGGTGTATTCTTCTCGCCTCGTTGCTGCATCACGACACCACCCACGTCGGTACCATTGGCGTCGACATGGAGGATGAAGGGCTTATCTGACGAGGTGAGAGTGGAATTAGAAGAGGGCATAGGAGCACGATTATTATCCTGAAAGCATTTGGGAAGATCATTAAGGATTTTGGAATTAGAAAGCGCCGACTCCTTGTCAGTGCTTTCGGGAGAAGAAGCCGGGATGGTCTCACTGTGGATGTAGGGTTCTGTGAAGGTAGAACAATTAATCAAGACAGTGGGAGGAGTACCATTATATTGCTTCAGGAGGTTGACGTGGCACAGCTGGGTCTTCCGCCGCCTATCTGGAGTCTCTATCACATAATTATTATTATTCCTGCACTCTTTGACGCAGTAGGGTCCTGAAAATCTGTTTTGTAAAGGTGAACCTGGGATAGGGAAATAAGCAAGGACGAAGTCTCCCGGCTTGAATTTTCTTACTTTGCTGGTCTGGTCGTAATGAGTCTTCATTCTCACCTGGGCTTTCAATAGATTATCATGGGCAAAGCGGTGGACTCTCTCTAGAATGTGCTGAAGGTTTTGAAGAAACTGGGGCACATTCTGATGCTCACTGAAGGTGGCATCTCTGAGAGAGTCTTTGAAAGCCTTAAGGGGAGTACGGCACTTACGGCCGTAGAGCATCTCATAAGGAGATACTCCTAGGGACTCATTGGGGAGACTTCTGAAAATACACATTATTAGGTCAATCTGCTTATCCCAATCCTTTGAGGTTTCACTACAAAACTTTTTCAAGAGTGCTTTGATGGTCTGATGACTACGTTCAAGAGAACCCTGTGAAGCAGGATGATAGGGGCTGGACAATACCTGTTTGATGTTGAACTCCTCCAGTGTCCTTTTGAAGAGATCACTGGTGAAGTTGGTGCCACAGTCACTTTGAATCTCCCTGGGAAATCCGTATTGAGTGAAGATCTTCAGTAAATGTTTGATAACCGTAGCAGCCGTGATGTTCTTCACTGGAACTGCTATGGGAAATCTGGTGGTAGGACACAGGATGGTTAGGATGTAGGCGTTACCTGAACTGGTCCGAGGTAAAGGACCAACACAGTCTATTATGAGTCTGTGGAAAGGTTCCGCAGGCACCTGTATGGGAATCAGTGGTGCTCTGGGAATGGAGACGTTCGGTTTGCCTGCCATCTGACATGTATGACACTGTTTTACGTACTGTTTGACGTTATTTACCATACCTGGCCAGTAGTAGTCTTGGCGAATCCCATGGTAAGTCTTGTTGAAGCCGTAGTGGGAGAATGCTCCATGGGCCAGGTGTAGAATAGTGGGCCGCAGGCTGGTGGGAATCACAAGTTGTTCGGTGTTGGCCCAATCGTCCTCCTCCTTCAGTTTACTGGGTCTATATCTGCGGTAGAGCAAGTCGTTCTCTAGGAAGAACCCAGGAATACTGTCGGGTTGAGTCTCAGCCTGGAAAAACAATGGTGTTAAAGTAAGATCTTCCCTCTGCAACTTACGGAACTCCAACTTGGTCAGATGCGGGGGTAGTTTCTGAGGGTCTTGAGGGACAGCGGTAGCAGTAGAGTCAGCTGGCTGTGGACGTGCGGCTTGCGCACGGGTGGTCACGAGAACCGGAGGAGAAACTTCATCACTCTCTTGAACCTCTGCTGGAACATACTCAAGAATAGGGTTACTTGGCACAGAGTTACACACCTGGGGTTTGTCCATGACGATCAGGTTGGTCGGTTGCAGGTCTTCTGCCAAGTCGTTGCCTAGGAGAAGTTGCACTCCAGGCATGGGAAAAGGCTTTTCCCTGACGGCGACTTGGACTTCCCCGTTCACGTAGGGACAATCCAGGTGGACTCTGGCGAGAGGGTATGGAGTAGTAGCAGTGAGGTCAGTGATGAAGACCGTTTCCCCGGTGTAGACTATGTTGGGCACAGCCGACTTCAAGATGATCGATTGTAGAGCCGCTGTGTCCCTCAAGATCTTCAATTTGAAACGTCCCTCCGGATTTGAACCGTTGGCAGAGACAGTTCCAGTATACAGGTGGTTACTGAAAAGAGAAAGATCATTAACATCAACACCAACATTCATCACAGGCTTACCGGACTTAGGAGGAGTTGGTTTGGGTCGTTGTTGGTCAGTGGTTCCCTTGTATTGAGACTTACCACACTTGTCTATGGTATGTCCATAGAGTCTACAATACTTGCAGTACAGTTGTGAACCAGCTTGATCGGGGCTCACCTTCTCGTAACTGTACCACGACTTCTTACTGGAGGATGGTTCAGGTGTCAGCCGGTGGATGAGGCTGTAAGTGTCAGCCGACTTAGCACACTTCAGGTAGTCGGTTTCTTCTTTATCTGCTAAGTAGAGGCGGACAGGAGGCGGCACACGTCTCAAGAATTCTTCAACAAGCATCAGGTTGACGAGTTCTGTAAAAGTAGAGACATGTGCTGCTTCCAGCCATTTCATGAAATACCTCCGTTTCGTGTTAGCAAACTCAAGGAAGGTAGTGGTACTTGCCTTCAGGTGGTCACGGAATTTCCTTCTATAACTTTCAGTAGAGAGGAGGTAGGCGTCCAACACTGCTTGTTTCAGAGTGTAGTAGTCATTCTCAGACGCCAAAGTACTGAGTGTGACTGCAGCTCTACCTGTAAGATGGACTCTGAGAAGTGTGGCCCATTGGTCGACAGGCCAACCGAGTTGATTAGCAAGGGTTTCAAAGGTGGTAAAAAACACATCAACTTCTGCTTCTACAAAGGATGGCATTAACTTACTTGCATGTGATATATTAAAACTGACGGGAAGATTGGCAGTAGCTTGTTGGCGTTGAGTGAAGTGGGAAGTTTCCAAGGCGATTTCACGTTGACGACACTCTAGAGCCAGAGTTGCTTGTTGCTTGTCATGTTCGCGTTGTATTTCCAACTCGCGTTGTTTGGTTTCAAGCTGTACGCGTTCCCGCTCCTGGAGTGCTTCAAGCTGTACTCGTTCCCGCTCCTGGAGTAGTGCAACCTCACGTTCTTGGAGGGCGAGTCCTCGTTCTTGTTCTTCCCTCCGTATGGCAGCTGCTCGTTCTTGTTGTTCGAGGGCTTCCCTTTGCTGTTCGCGGGCTTCCTTTTGCTGCTCACGTTCAATCTTAGCCAGCTCTAGTTTAAGTTTCATCGTTGCCAAGTCAGTTTTATCTGCAATATAGTAAGTTTCATGAGTTTCAGAGTCTATCTTACCTTGCTCTAAATAGTAATCCAGCAACAGGTTGTGTAGGTCATTTTTGTTGGCTTGATAGGGAACTTCTAGTTGATACTCATGTGCAAGAGTTTGTAGTTCAGTCCTCTTGGCACGACTTAAAGTCCCTATTTCACCTGCTGGATTTGCACGGAAAGTTTGGAGACGAAACATGGTGAAATTAGCAAATAAAGGTACACGAATGTTCAATAATGAAATGTCAGAAACAGGACAACGTGGCAACTGGCACCTATCCTGTGTGATCTTTAACAATTAACGTTAAGTGAAAGATATTAAATTAAATCAAGGGCGCAGGAAATCTTGTACCCGGTACTCATGTAAGAGAATAAGGGCAAGAAAATCCTACTAACAAATGAAACAAAGTTTCGAAAACAAATGAAACAGTTAAATGCTTCAAAAGTAAAATTGGTAGTCCAAGGATGTAGGCATACCTTGCCAAGTCTCTGAAGGACATAAAGCAAGTTTTTCCCACTGAATTTAATATGATACTTACAGAATTAGCGAACTTTTGTGCTCTGAAAAAATAAGCTAATTCCCTACCGTTGTATGTATCATCATCTCTGACTGACGTGTAGGGGTGCGAGGTGTCAACTTGTGACGAGAACTGCTGCTGAGGTCCCAACTCAGCAACTAAAGTTCGAGCTAGAGGAACTATGGCCCTCTTTGTCCTCCTACAGTCAGATTGCAGAAGATTGGGTACTCTTGACCCGGGGCAGACCACAGTACCAGGGTACCAATATGATGATCTGTCAGAATGAGAAATATTCAAGGGACATAGATGGTAAATACGAGTAATAACATGGAGGGAGAGATGACCAATTAAGAGTATGACTGCGGCCTACAGTCACCACGTAATCCAAAGTTGTCTCACCTTCACTATATGTTACTCTCGTAATGCACAATACACCGCACCTTATAAAAAATGAAATTGAATGAAAAATAGTAAAGCTACGTTAACAAAGTTAAATACGCTTACCATAAATTACCACTTGGCACCAGTACCTGAGTGAGGCTCCTAGGACAGGCCCCCATATAACTTGTGACGGTAACGCGTTGGTGTTCGGCTGTTTAAGGCTAGGGGTATGACCTCGTCACATAGTTATAAAAAAAAATAGAAAAACTGGAACTTCGTCTGTGGTAAGGTAAGGAGAAGACACACAAAACACAAGTAAAACTTTAACAATGAAATTTTAATGACGTTAAATAAATCAAAACATGAAAATAATGCACAAACAAATTCTTATAATAAAATCAATGAATCAAAATAATAAGAATACTTAAATGACAAAATGAAAAGTTACGTTAAGGCAAAATAATAAGAAGTGCAACACAAAAGTTAAGTGGGAGGTGCTGGAATATTGGCTTAAAGCCACCACCTCTCTCAGTACACGCTAACGTCTAGCTGGGAGGAGTGCTGGCTACGAAAGCACGGAACATTCTGAGGACTGATGTTGGGGCGACCCCAGACATCAGGTAGTATTGGGGGGCGAGTGCAGGTGCAGCCAGACCGGCGACCAATCAGCGGAGCCGTAGCGATCAACGGGTAGTTTGGTGGTTGGAGTTCGAACAGGTGGCTGGATGCATACGTTTCTGCTCACCCTGGCAAGCCTTGCTGGTGCTGGTGTTGTTGTCGTTGTTTGACATTTCTTCCATAGTCTTTTATATAATTGTGACGACGTAATTATGAAGGGAAGAGCAGGCTCAATCTCTTGAAGGAGATTATTGTCACAATATATATATATATTGCAGTTTTTACATTGACTTGTGCCGCAGGTGAAAGGTATGAGTTACGAGGAAATAATAAAGGACTAAGGTAATAAACCAACGGAATCACCTGTCCGCTGAAGCTTCGTCAGACGCGACGGTGGAACATTTTAGACGCGACGGTGGAACATCTTAGACGCGACGGTGGAACATCTTAGACGCGACGGTGGAACATCTTAGACGCGACGGTGGAACATCTTAGACGCGACGGTGGAACATCTTAGACGCGACGTTGGAACATCTTAGGCCCGACTGTGGAACATTTTAGACGCGACGGTGGAACATCTTAGACGCGACGGTGGAACATCTTAGACGCGACGGTGGAACATCTTAGACGCGACGGTGGAACATCTTAGACGCGACGGTGGAACATCTTAGACGCGACGGTGGAACATGTTAGACGCGACGATGGAACATCTAATAGAATAAGCGATTTATAATCGCTGATGTGTCCGCCTATCCACCGAAGTCGCAAATGCCAAGACAGTTCAAAATCCAATTGGAAAAAATCCTCAACGAAAATGGGGAACATCTTTGTCAAGCTGCCGGCTTCCTGTCCCCGTCAAGGCCACTACAGTAATGGTGGCCTCTATCTGAAGATCAAGGTCCGTTCATCTTCCTCCTGGGAGGCAGGTGGCAACAGCAGCCAGTATAAGTATTTCATAAAATGACATTCCATCTGACAAACCATATGTAAATTCTGCTGACCTATAGTACAGTCAGATCATAGTTGATTGGACTGAAATCCGATTTCCGGGTTGGGCAAGTATCCTTGCCCCCAGTAACTGTTCACCTAGCAGTAACTATAGATAACTGTTTGGCGACTGTCATGGGTTGCATCCTAGGAACAGTCAGACGCTGGCCTAGAGGGACCTGGAGAAGACTAAAAGGCTTCCTTTTCCCAACCATTGGAAACCTGTCAGGGAAAACCCTCGTTTTACCTTGTCGGCCATTGGTCTATGATCTTCCTCGGATCATCAAGTGATACATCCGGTCGGTCGATACATCAAGGGAGCCGAGCGGACAGCACGCTGGACTTGTGATCCTGTGGTCCCGGGTTCGATCCCGGCCGCCGGCAAGAAACAATGGGCAGAGTTTCTTTCACCCTATGCCCCTGTTACCTAGCAGTAAAATAGGTACCTGGGTGTTAGTCAGCTGTCACGGGCTGCTTCCTGGGGGTGGAAGCCTGGTCGAGGACCGGGCCGCGGGGACACTAAAAAAAAGCCCCGAAGTCATCTCAAGATAACCTCAAGATACACGTCAACTTCAACATTAGAACTGTCAGAAACAGGCCAGTCTCCATTGACGTCTTTATAGTTCAGCGGCTCCAACGACGACTTACAGTTGAGAATCCCATGTTCAATCTCCGGGCGGAACAGAAATGATTTGACACAATTCCTTCTACCTGATGCCTCTGTTCACACAAAGCGTAAATAGGTACTCGGGAGTTAGGCAACTGTTGTGGGGTTGCATTTTGGGAAGGGTCAGTAGTTCGACCTAAAGTGGGGACCTAGATACAAGCCTGGATGTTATCATGGCTCCTGACGTAGGCTGATACTGAAGCAGCTGTTATCATTGCTCCTGACGAAGGGGGGGGGGGACACTGAAAAGATCTGTTATTAGGGCTCTTGACGAAGTAAACATACCTGAAGGCCAGCACTCCTTTTGACTCTTTATTGACTCTGGAGAGTCAATAAACACTATCATCGCGTAACAAATGCACTGGGATAACATCAATGTTGGTTGTGTGGCGTGCTGGTGGCCAGTGTTCTCCACGCGACGCCGGTGGAAGCCGCCTCCACCCTGTGAAAAACCAGGTGTCATCTACCTTTATTACCAAGTAAGGAACCTGGTGAAGTGAAGAACCAGGTGTCTGCCCAGTGAGGAACCAGGTGTCAACCACTTCTTCTACCCAGTGAAGAACCGGGTGTCTTCAACAAATTCTAGAAAGCCAGGTTTTCAATCTCCCACCAGGCGAGCCAGGTTCCCACTTCACGCATAAATCAGCTATCCTGCATGTCCACCACGGGAGCCACATGTTCACCACGGGAGCCACATGTCCACCACGGGAGCCACATGTCCACCACGGGAGTCACATGTCTAATACCACCAACTGGCAAGGGATTCCAAAATTAACAGAATGTCAGATGTTGATTCTATGAGTTAATAATACCGAAAATCTAGGTGTTCAAAGGAGCCCACGTCCCCCAAGTAAGCCACGTGTACACCAAGTAAGCCAGGTATCTACCAAGTAAGCCAGGAGTATAAACCAGGATAACTTCATTAGCCAACACCGACAGCATCAGGTATTTGTTAGAAAGTGATGTGTTCTATGTTACCAAACATGGCCCCGGGGGTTCCTGCATTGGTGCGTTTACTGCGGGTGTGGGCGTCTGTGGTGAAGTTCCTGGGGGCCTTTCCCTACTGCTGGGACCACCACACTACCACACCTGGTGACTCAGGTCCCCACAAGGCCTCTCACCAACATCCGGACCACCCTCAGCCACTTCACCAACACTCACGTGAAGGCGAGTGTGGGAAGTGCTCAGAGTGTAATACCATATTCCCAGGGCTGCGTCCCACCAGGGCCCTCACTCTCTCGTCGTACAGTGTGGGGATATTTTACCTGCAGATTTTGACTATCAATATAATGTGTTTCATTTTACCTAAACAGGACAAAATTTCGAGCACTTCTGAGACCTATACTGCCACACGTTCTATAATTGAAGTTGTAGAGATTGTGACAGGGGCAGTCTTGTGTGGCCACCTGGTGACGAAGAGCCGCGTCCTGGCCTCCCTGGTCTCCCACCTCAACCATGTTACACCTGTCCACGTCACGAGGCGATGGTCACTAATACAAGACAAACCCTTCCTCGTTATCTCCCTCATGTTCACTGTTCTTACGCTTTGTTTCATAGGATTTCAAAGCAAGACAATATTTCATGGGTCGGATTTCAATGCAATTTTCTCTCATTTTATGAAAAGTACAATTCCTCGTGGCATTCTGATGATAATTTTACTAGCCCACACAAATGGGTTCTATCTGACGGTTCGCCTCATGGCTGAGTTGCTGGACGACCTGCAGCGTACTGTGGAGACTGTGAGTGTGTCTCCACGGTGTGAAGGACTCCAAGAGCTCCCCAGTACCAGTCACAGTAGTAATGGAGCCCCAGAAAGTAAGGAAGACAGAGATAGTGAGGACAACACCGTAGAGGAAGTGCGAGCTGCGTGTTGGCGCTTGGTGCAGCTCCATCAGTGCCAGCGGCTCCTCAATACCTACTTCTCCACACCCATTCTAACCCTTACCTCGCGCAGCATCGGCTCCGTTATCATGGCACTTTATGGTAACATAACGCAGGATTCAAACCTTGAATGGACAACCATCACGTTCCTCTTGTACGACGTGTTTCAAGTCGTGATCTTCTCCTGGACGCCGAACCTCGTCACGGACCAGGTTAGATACACAAGCTCAAGCTCTGTACACTTTGGAGACGACATTTGGGATATGCCCTGTGGCACGCGGAACTTTTTCACAAATGACCACTAACAAAATCGCACGCAGCTACCTTTCTCCCACCTTAGTGTGTCGCACGTCCCAGTACCAGCACTCGCTGCCCACTCCCTCACGAAACTGTCGCACGCCGCGGATCCCAATTTCCATCCATTTAGACAGGTCGGAACAATGTCCCTCTCAACTTTTGCAGGTCTGTGTTCAATCCTTGAGCGTTCAAATAATTGGGCACCTTTCCTTAACTCTAACCAGTCCCAACTCCTGTCTTATCCTCGCATCACTTCTATGACCTAAACAATCATTCTGCCTAGTGCTTGTTCCTGACATCCTTACCACCCCTAAACAAGTTTTCTCACACATTCCTTGTTCCCCTTTCCACCTTAAAACAATTGGTACTATAATGCCACAATTTTAACCGGAAATTGGCCTCGACTCTTATCATGAGGAACTACAACCGTGGTAATATAGATTGGGAAAAAAAAGAAAACTGTACGAGGATGCGTATACATGGAGAGATAATCTATTGGAAACAGTAGCGAGAAACTTAACAATCAAATACGTGAATCCAATTTTCAGCAATAAGTAATTGTCTAATTATACAAATGTAGTCACCGGTGAATGGTTCTTATGTCGTGTGAGTCCAAGAAGCATTAACGCTAGAAGGACCCAGCCGATTCAGAATCACGGTCACATTAACTCAGTTTACAGACACAGGAGATGAAGGAGGACCTTCGCAATGGGGAGACGTTCGTGTACGTATGTAAAACAAATTATTTTGTTACAGTTACTGTACAATTTCTCCTCTCTCTCTCTCTCTCTCTCTCTCTCTCTCTCTCTCTCTCTCTCTCTCTCTCTCTCTCTCTCTCTCTCTCTCTCTCTCTCTCTCTCTCTCTCTCTCTCTCTCTCTCTCTCTCTCTCCCTCACTTTATCTCGTCACTGCGAGTCATATATTATGAGGGCAACATTGATCTTTCTAGCCCAATTAAGAGCAGACAGTCTTGACAGGGTAGCCCTGGTAACCACCCAGTGCTCCAGGTGTCCACACCCGCACAGTGTATCAGGTGTTCACACCCGCACAGTGTATCAGGTGTCCACACCCGCACAGTGTATCAGGTGTCCACACCCGCACAGTGAATCAGGTGTCGACACCCGCACAGTGAACCTACTGAATACCCAACCAACACCCATTTAGCCAGGGGTCCATTTATACTACTTTCAAAGAAAATGCAAATGATGAACATGAACTAGGTAAGCAGACCTATCATATTATTCACCAGGTGACACAAGTGTCCATCTAGAGAGCCTGGCGGGCATTAAGAGTGCCAGGTGCCCGTCAAATGAGCAAGATATATACAGTGAGTCAAG
This sequence comes from Procambarus clarkii, assembly GCF_040958095.1. Taxonomy (NCBI): domain Eukaryota; kingdom Metazoa; phylum Arthropoda; class Malacostraca; order Decapoda; family Cambaridae; genus Procambarus; species Procambarus clarkii. The sequence continues at coordinate 6,755,167 of NC_091197.1, read as the reverse complement.
TGTCTGAAATATAAGCCAGGTCAGCTTCACCATCCAACTATAATATTATTTCATATTCGTACCACTTTGGTCTGTTTCCATATATGGCCTCGGAGGTTCCTGCATTGGTGCGTTTACTGCGGGTGTGGACGTCGGTGGTGAAGTTCCTTGGGGGCTTCCCCTATTGCTGGGACCACCACAATATCACTCCTGGTGACTCAGGTCCCCGCAAGACCTATCACCAACATTGGGACCACCCTCAGCCACTTGAACATTCGCACCATCCTCAGTCCTTATACAGCTCTCCACAACATCCTACTATTGTTCCTGGTCGTCACACTGCCAACCAACCAACAGACAACAAAATCATCAGGTCACATGGTGGGGGCTGGCGCAGGGTCACGTCTGGTGACAGTGAGAGCGAGTGTGGTCACCGTTCAGAGTGTGTCACCATATTCCCAGGGCTGCATCCCACCACGGCTCTCACACTCTGGTCATACTCTGTGGCCATATTCTACCTGCTGATATTAGCTGTCAATACCATATGTCTAATTTTCCCTAAAGATGGCAAATTATTAAACCGTTTTGCTAAAACCATGGATGCCATGGAAACTATAGTGAATGTGGTGAGCACTTTGACAGCAACAATCTTGTGTGGCCACCTGGTGACGAAGAGCCGCGTCCTGGCCTCCCTGGTCTCCCACATCAACCATGTTACACCTGTCCACGTCACGAGGCGATGGTCACTAAGACAAGACAAACCCTTCCTCGTGATCTCTCTCACGTTCATTATAGATGCCATTTGCGTCATAATATTCCTCACACAAATAATAATACAAATCTCTGACTTTTCTACTGGATTATTCCTTTTTATGACTTCAATAATTTTTCACCCTATAATGCAAGGTTTTATATTATCCCACGTAAATGGGTTCTATCTGACGGTTTCCCTCATGGCTGCCTTGCTGGAGGACCTGCAGCGTACTGTTAAGACTGTGAGTGTGTCTAAACGATGTGAAGGATTCCAAGAGCTCCCCAGTACTAGTCACAGTAGTAATGGAGCCCCTGAAAGTAAGGAAGACAGAGATAGTGAGGACGACACCGTAGAGGAAGTGCGGACTGCGAGTTGGCGCTTGGTGCAGCTCCATCAGTGCCAGCGGCTCCTCAATACCTACTTCTCCACACCCATCCTGACCCTTACCTCGCGCACTATCGTCTACTTCATTGTTAAACTATACGTTGCCACCGCGCCAGAAGAACAGATTACTTGGGTCACCATCATGTTTGGCCTGTTGGATGTGTTTCAAATTGTAGTCCTCTCCTCGACGCCGGACCTCGTCACGGCCCAGGTAAGAAACACACGTTGGGGCAATTCCTATGATTAAGACGCCCAGGTTGAGTTCACACTCGTTCAAGCCCTTCATCAGACTTCTGCCTTGTCTACCGCCAGTTCCGTATTGTATTCCTTACCCGTCTCTCACCCTAGCCCCGTCTCACCCCGGCCCCGTCTTTCACCCCAGCTCCGTCCCTCACCCTAGCCCCGTTTTGCTTTTCAGCTTCATCTCTCATTCCAGCCCCGTCACACACTCCAGCCCCGTCCTTGTCTCTCACATCATTACGTCACACATTTCACAACGGCAACATTGATCTTCCAAGGCAAGCTCACGAGCAGTCAGTCATCACTGAGCGACCAGGTAACTACAACCTTTGTCAAAGGAGGCCAGGTGTCCACCACCACCCAGCGTACCAGGTGTATAGCCCAACTAGTACTAAATCAGCCAGGTGTTCATATATATTGTCAAGGAAGCCAGGTGTTTAACATACGATCCTGATGTATATTCACCGGGATAACTAGGTGGATATCAAAGATTTCTGGAAACCAAGATGTCCCTTCAAAGGAAAGTAGAGCCCACGTAAACCAGATGTTCCTCAAGTTACCCAGACACCCATCTTCTCAGGTGTCCTCCAGGTGACCACGGTGTCCGGCAAGAGAGACAGGTGTCTGCCAGGTTAGCCAGATATGCAAAAGGAGTCAGGTGTCTGAAATTTACGCCAAGTGAACTCCGCCGTCAACTGTACCATCGTCTATGATTTGTATCACTTTTTTTTTTTGGTTACCAAACATGGCTTCGGGGGTTCCTGCATTGGTGCGTTTACTGCGGGTGTGGACATCAGTGGTAAAGTTCCTGGGGGGCTTCCCCTACTGCTGGGACCACCACAATACCATACCTGGTGACTCAGGTCCCCACAAGTTCTTTCAACATCATTGGGATCACCCTCAGCCACTTGAACATTCGCACCATCCTCAGTCCTTACACAGCTCTCCACACCATCCTACAGTTGATCCTGGTCGCCACACTGCCAACCAACCAAGAGACAACAAAACCATCAGGTCACATGGTGGGGGCTGGCACAGGGTCACGTCTGGTGACAGTGAGGGCGAGTGTGGTCACCGTTCAGAGTGTGTCACCATATTCCCAGGGATCCGTCCCGCCACGGCTCTCACACTCTGGTCATACTCTGTGGCCATATTCTACCTGTTCATGTTAGCTGTCAATACCATGTGTATCATTTTACCTAAAGATGGCAAAATATTAAACCATTTTGCTAAAACTATTTATGCCATGGAAACTATAATAAATGTGGTGAACATTTTGACAGCAACAATCTTGTGTGGCCACCTGGTGACAAAGAGCCGCGTCCTGGCCTCCCTGATCTCCCACCTCAACCATGTTACACCTGTCCACGTCACGAGGGAATGGTGTTTAAGACAAGACAAACCCTTCCTCGTGATCTCCCTCATGTTCACCATCGCTGCCATTTCTTTCATAATAGTTCAGATAACAGAAATATTAAATTTTCCTGATTTTTCCACTGTATTTTTATATTTTATGAATTCAACTATTTATCATTCCATTATGCATATTATTATATTTTCCCACATCAATGGGTTCTATCTGACCGTTCGCCTCATGGCTGAGTTGCTGGACAACCTGCAGCGTACTGTGGAGACTGTGTGTGAGTCTCCACGGTGTGAAAGACTCCAAGAGCTCCCGAGTACCAGTCACAGTACTAATGTGGCTCCAGAAAGTGAGGAAGACAGAGGTAGTGAGGATGACACCGTAGAGGAAGTGCGGGTTGCGTGTTGGCGCTTGGTGCAGCTCCATCAGTGCCAGCGGCTCCTCAATACCCACTTCTCCAAACCCATCCTGACCCTTACCGTGCGCAGCATGGGCTACTTCATTGTGAAACTTTACATTGCCACCACCAATGACAAACAGATTAAATGGAACAACATTGTATTTGGACTTTATGATGTGTTTCAAATTGCTGTCCTCTCCTCGACGCCGGACCTCGTCACGGCCCAGGTAAGAAACACACGTTGGTGATGTCATTCTTGTGATTAAGGCTTCCCGCCAAACACACACCGAAACTAAGACGTTTGTACAACGTTCGAACAAATTTTAACACCTCCTAACCAGTTATAACAACCAATATAACAAGTTGTAACAACGTTCTAATACGTTATAAACATGTTTAGCCAAGATGAAACAACTTTAATACAAGTTGTGACAAGCGGAAAATAGAGAGTTACAGTTTGTGTTTCCAGGGTTCTAGGTTGAGTTCTCTCACGTTCAAGCCCTTCGTCAGACTTCTGCCCTGTCTTACTTCAGCTCCGTATTATATTTCTTACCCGTCACTCTCCCTAGCCCGGTCGGCTAGGGAGCCGGTCGGCCGAGCTGACAGCACGCTGTACTTGTGATCCTGTGGTCAGGGTTCGATCCCGGGCGCCGGCGAGAAACAATGGGCAGAGTTTCTTTCACTCTATGCCCCTGTTACCTAGCAATAAAATAGATACCTGGGTGTTAGTCAGCTGTCACGGGCTGCTTCCTAGGGGGGGAGGCCTGGTCGAGGACCGGGCCGCGGGGGCACTAAAGCCCAGAAATCATCTCAAGATAACAGAAGATAGCCCCGTCTCACCCCAAGCCGTTTCTCTCATCCCAGCCCTCTTCTCATCCCAGCTCCATCTCTCATCCCAGCCTAATCTCTCACCCCAGCCCCGTCTCTCTCTTTCCAGCTCCGTCTCTCACCCCAGCCCCGTCTCCAACCCCAGCCCCGTTTCTCTCCCCAGCCCCGCCTACCCCACCCTTGTCTCTCACTCCACCCTTGTCTCTCTCCCCAGCCCCGTCATTGTCTCTGACGTCATTGCGTCACACATTTCACAACAGTAACATTGATCTTCCAAGACAAGCTCACGGGCAGTCTGTCATCACTAAGCGACCAGGTAACTACACTCTTTGTTAAAGGTGGCCAGGTGTCCACTACCACCCGGCGTACCAGGTGTATATAACAACTAGTATTAAATCAGCCAGGTGTTCGTCTATACTGCCAAGGAAGCCAGGTGTTCAACATACGATCCTGATGTATATTCACTGGAATAGCTAGGTGGACATTGAAGGTTTCTCGAGACCAAGATGTTCCCTGAAGAAAAAGTAGTGCCCACGTAAACAAGAGCTTCCTCAAGTTACCCAGACACTCACCAATCTACTCAGGTATCCTCCGAGTAACCACGGTGTCCGGCAAGAGAGACAGGTGTCTCTCAAGTTAGTCAGATATGCAAAGGGAGTCAGGTGTCTGAAATTTGCGACAGGTCAACTCTATCATCAACTGTACCACTGCCTGGAATTTGTACCACATTTTTTATTTATTACCAAATATGTCCTCGCGGGTTCCTGCATTGGTGCGTTTACTGCGGGTGTGGACGTCGGTGGTGAAGTTCCTGGGGGGCTTCCCCTACTGCTGGGACCACCATAATACCACTCCTGGTGACTCAGGTCCCCACAAGACCTCTCACCATCATTGGGACCACCCTCAGCCCCTTGAACATTCGCACCATCCTCAGTCCTTACACAGCTCTCCACACCATCCTACTGCTGTTCCTGGTCACCACACGGCCAACCATCCAAGAGACGACAAAATCATCAGGTCACATGGTGGGGGCTGGCGCAGGGTCACGTCTGGTGACAGTGAGGGCGAGTGTGGTCACCGTTCAGAGTGTGTCACCATATTCCCAGGGCTGCGTCCCACCACGGCTCTCACACTCTGGTCATACTCTGTGGCCATATTCTACCTGCTGATATTATCTGTCAATACCATATGTCTAATTTTACCTAAAGATGGCAAATTATTAAACCGTTTTGCTAAAACCATGGATGCCATGGAAACTATAAAAAATGGAGTGAGCATTTTGACAGCAACAATCTTGTGTGGCCACCTGGTGACGAAGAGAAACGAATTGGCCTCTTTGGTCTCCCACCTCATCCATGTTACACCTGTCCACGTCACGAGGAGATGGTCTTTTAGCCAAGACAAACCCTTCCTCGTGATCTCTCTCATATTCACTATCGATGTCATTTGCATCATAATATACCATACAGAAAGAATAATACAAATTCCTGATTTTTCTTCTGGATTATCCCTTTTTATGACTACAACAATTTATCATCCCATTATGCATGGTGTTGTATTATCCCACGTAAATGGGTTCTATCTGACGGTTCGCCTCATGGCTGCCTTGCTGGACGACCTGCAGCGTACTGTGGAAACTGTTTGTGTGTGTCCACGGTGTGAAGGACTCCAAGAGCTCCCCAGTACCAGTCACAGTAGTAATGGAGCCCCTGAAAGTCAGGAAGACAGAGGTAGTGAGGACAACACCGTAGAGGAAGTGCGGGTTGCGTGTTGGCGCTTGGTGCAGCTCCATCAGTGCCAGCGGCTCCTCAATACCTACTTCTCCACACCCATCCTGACCCTTACCTCGCGCAGCATCGGCTACTTCATTGCTTATCTGTACATTGCCATCACGACAGAAGAACAGATTGCTTGGGACACCATCGTGTTTGCCCTCTTCGATGTGTTTCAAATTGTAGTCCTCTCCTCGACGCCAGACCTCGTCACGGGCCAGGTAAGAAACACAGTCGATGTAATTCTTAGTATTAAGACTCCCAGGTTGAGTTCTCTCACGTCCAAGCCCTACATCAGATTTGTGCCCTGTTACACACCGAAATCACAATAGCGTGATGCATCAAATGAACAAATCCTCAAGGGCCGTGACGAGGGTTCGAACCTATACTACGACATGGTAGAAGAATTGCAACTGGGAGTTCAACTTGACCTACCACCGATCCTGCAGTCTCTCCGAGACACAAACCAGGATTTTACACAATTGTAAAATGGGGGAATTGGTGCATGGGGGAAATTGTGTAAAATCCTGGTTTGTGTCTCGGAGAGACCGCAGGATCGGTGCTAGGTCAAGTTGATCTCCCAGTTGCAATTCTTCTACCATGTCGTAGCTCAGTCGATTAAGGCACGTCTGTGATCCTCTCGGACATAGGTTCGAACCCTCATCACGGCCCTTGTGGATTTGTTCTGCCCTGTCCTACTCCAGCTCCGTATTATATTCCTTACCCTTTTCTCTCCCTAGCCCCGTCTCTCACCCCAGCCCCGTCTCTCACCCCAGCCCCGTCCTTGTTTCTTACGTCATTGCGTCACACATTTCACAACGGCAACATTGATCTTCCAAGGCAAGCTCACGGGCAGTCTTTCATCACTAAGCGACCAGGTAACTACAGCCTTTGTCAAAGGTGGCCAGGTGTCCACTACCACCCAGCGTACCAGGTGTATATAACAACTAGTACTAAATCAACCAGGTGTTCATATATACTGCCAAGAAAGCCAGGTGTATACCACAATTAATACCAAATCAACCAGGTGTACATATATACTGCCAAGAAAGCCAGGTGTATACCACAACTAATACTAAATCAACCAGGTGTTCATATATACTGCCAAGAAAGCCAGGTGTATACCACAACTAATACTAAATCAACCAGGTGTTCATATATACTGCCAAGAAAGCCAGGTGTTCAACATACGATCCTGATGAATATTCACCGGGATAACACGGTGGATATCAAAGGTTTCTGGAAACCAAGATGTCCCTTCCAAGGAAAGTAGAGCCCACGTAAACAAGTGCTTCCCCAAGTTATCCAGACACTCACCAATCTACTCAGGTGTCCTCCAAGTGACCACGGTGACCGGCAAGAGAGACAGGTGTCTGCCAAGTTAGCTAGAGATGCAAAGGGAGTCAGGTGTCTGAAATTTACGCCAAGTGAACTCCACCGTCAACTGTACCATCGCCTATAATTTGTATCATATTCTTTGGTTACCAAACATGGCCTCGCGGGTTTCTGCATTGGTGCGTTTACTGCGGGTGTGGACGTCGGTGTTGAAGTTCCTGGGGGGCTTCCCCTACTGCTGGGACCACCACAATACCACTCCTGGTGACTCAGGTCCCCACAAGTTCTCTCACTATCATTCGGAACACCCTCAGCCACTTGAACATTCGCACCATCCTCAATCCTTGCACAGCTCTCCGCACCATGCTACTGTTGATCCTGGTCGCCACACTGCCAACCATCCAAGAGACGACAAAACCATCAGGTCACATGGAGGGGGCTGGCGCAGGGTCACGTCTGGTGACAGTGAGGGCGAGGGTGGTCACAGTTCAGAGTGTGTCACCATATTCCCAGGGCTGCGTCCCACCACGGCTCTCACACTCTGGTCATACTCTGTGGCCATATTCTACCTGCTGATATTAGCTGTCAGTATCGTATATTTCATTTTACCTAAAGATGGCAAATTATTAAACCATTTTGCTAAAACCATTCATGCCATGGAAACCATAGTAAATGTGGTGAACATTTTGACATCAACAATCTTGTGTGGCCACCTGGTGACGAAGAGCCGCGTCCTGGCCTCCCTGATCTCCCACCTCAACCATGTTACACCTGTCCACATCACGAGGCAATGGTGTTTAAGACAAGACAAATCCTTCCTCGTGATATCTCTTATGTTCACCTTCGTTGGCATTTCTTTCATAATACGCATGACAACAGAAATATTTAATGATCCTGATTTTTCCACTGCATTTTTCCATATTATTTCTGAAAATATTTATCATTCCGTTATGCATAGTATTATATTTTCTCACATCAATGGGTTCTATCTGACGGTTCGCCTCGTTGCACGTTTGCTGGACGACCTGCAGCGTACTGTGGAGACTGTGTGTGTGTCTCCACGGTGTGAAACACTCCAAGAGCCCAGCGTTACCAGTCACAGTAGTAATGGGGCTCCAGAAAGTAAGGAAGGCAGAGGTAGTGAGAACAACACCGTAGAGGAAGTGCGGGTTGCGTGTTGGCGCTTGGTGCAGCTCCATCAGTGCCAGCGGCTCCTCAATACCTACTTCTCAACACCCATCCTGACCCTTACCGCGCGCTGTATCGGCTACTTCATTGTGAAACTTTACATTGCCATCACCAATGACAAACAGATTAAATGGTACAACATCGTATTTGGACTTTATGATGTGTTTCAAACTGTAGTCCTCTCCTCGACGCCGGACCTCGTCACGTCCCAGGTAAGAAACCCACGTTGGTGATGTCATTCTTGTGATTAAGACTTCTAGGTTGAGTTCTCTTACGTTCAAGCCCTTCGTCAGACTTCTGCCCTGTCTTACTTCAGCTCCGTATTATATTTCTTACCCGTCTCTCTCCAGCCCATCTCTCATCCCAGTCCCTTCTTTCATCCAGTCCCGTCTCTCATCCCAGCCCCGTCTCCTACCCCCAGCCCCGTCTCTCTCCCCAGCCCCGTCTCTCTCCCCTTCCCCGTCTCTCTCTCTCCAGCCCCGTCTCTCACCCCAGCCCCATCTCTCATCATAACCCCGTCTCTCTCCCTCCAGCCCCGTCTCTCTCCCCAGCCCCATCTCTTATCCCAGCCCCGTCTCTCATCCTAACCCCGTCTCTCTCCCCCCAGCCCCGTCTCACATCCCAGCCTCTCACCCCAGCCCAGTCTTTCTCCCCAGCTCCGTCTTTCACCCCAGCCCCGTCTCTTACCCCAGCCCCGTTTCCCACGCCAGCCCCGTCTCACCCCAGCCCCCGTCTCTCACCCCAGCCCCGTCTCTCACCCCAGCCCCGTCTCACCCCAGCCCCGTCTTTCTCCCCAGCCCCGTCATTGTCTCTGACGTCATTGCGTCACACATTTCGCAACGGTAACATTGATCTTCCAAGGCAAGCTCACGGGCAGTCTTTCATCACTAAGCGACCAGGTAACTACACTCTTTGTTAAAGGTGGCCAGGTGTCCACCACCTCCCAGCGTACCAGGTGTATAAAACAACTAGTATTAAATCAATGTGTTAATCTATACTGCCAAGGAAGCCAGGTGTTCACCATACGATCCTGATGTATATTCACTGGAATAACTAGGTGGATATTGAAGGTTTCTGGAGACCAAGATGTTCCCTGAAGAAAAAGTAGAGCCCACGTAAACAAGAGCTTTCCCAAGTTATCCAGACACTCACCAATCTACTCGGGTATCCTCCGAGTGACCACGGTGACCGGCAAGAGAGACAGGTGTCTCTCAAGTTAGTCAGATATGCAAAGGGAGTCAGGTGTCTGAAATTTGCGACAGGTCAACTCTATCATCAACTGTACCACTGCCTGGAATTTGTACCACATTTTTTATTTATTACCAAATATGTCCTCGCGGGTTCCTGCATTGGTGCGTTTACTGCGGATGTGGACGTCGGTGGTGAAGTTCCTGGGGGGCTTCCCCTACTGCTGGGAGTACCACAAAACCATACCTGGTGACTCAGGTCCCCACAAGACCTCTCACCATCATTCGGACCACCCTCAGCAACTTGAACATTCGCACCATCCACAATCCTTACACAGCTCTCCACACCATCCTACTGTTGATCCTGGTCACCACACGGCCAACCATCCAAGAGACGACAAAATCATCATGTCACATGGTGGGGGCTGGCGCAGGGTCACGTCTGGTGACAGTGAGGGCGAGTGTGGTCACCGTTCAGAGTGTGTCATCATATTCCCAGGGCTGCGTCCCACCACGGCTCTCACACTCTGGTCATACTCTGTGGCTATATTCTACCTGTTCATATTAGCTGTCAATACCATATGTCTCATTTTACCTAAAGATGGCAAATTCATCCATTTTGCTAAAACCATTCATGCCATGCAAACTATAGAAAATGTGGTGAACATTTTGACAACAACAATCTTGTGTGGCCACCTGGTGACGAAGAGCCGCGTCCTGGCCTCCCTGATCTCCCACCTCAACCATGTTACACCTGTCTACGTCACGAGGCGATGGTCACTAAGACAAGACAAACCCTTCCTCGTGATCTCCCTCATGTTCACCATCGCTGTCATTTCTTTCATAATACGCCAGACAACAGGCATATTAAATGATCCTGATTTTTCCACTGCATTTTTCCATATTATTTCTTCAACTATTTATCATTCCATTATGCATGGTATTATATTTTCTCACATCAATGGGTTCTATCTGACGGTTCGCCTCGTTGAACGTTCGCTGGACGACCTGCAGCGTACTGTGGAGACTGTGTGTGTGTCTCCACGGTGTGAAGGACTCCAAGAGCCCCGCGTTACCAGCCACAGTAGTAACTGGGCTCCAGAAAGTAAGGAAGGCAGAGGTAGTGAGGACAACACCGTAGAGGAAGTGCGGGTTGCGTGTTGGCGCTTGGTGCAGCTCCATCAGTGCCAGCGGCTCCTCAATACCTACTTCTCAACACCCATCCTGAACCTTACCGCGCGCTGTATCGGCTACTTCATTGTGAAACTTTACATTGCCACCACCAATGACAAACAGATTAAATGGGACGACATCGTATTTGGACTTTATGATGTGTTTCAAACTGTAGTTCTCTCCTCGACGCCGGACCTCGTCACGGCCCAGGTAAGAAACATACGTTGGTGATTCTTGTGATTAAGACTTCCAAATTGAGTTCTCTCACGTTCAAGCCCTTCGTCAGACTTCTGCCCTGTCTTACTTCAGCTCCGTATTATATTTCTTACCCGTCACTCTCCCTAGCCCCGTCTCACCCCAGCCCCGTTTCTCTCTCCGGCCCCGTCTCTCATCCCAGCCCTCTTCTCATCCAATCCTTATATCTCACCCCTCCCCAGTCACTCACCCCAGCCCCGTCTCTCACTCCCATCCCATCCCTCATCCCAGCCCCGTCTCCCACCCCAGCCCCGTCTCTCTCCCCAGCCCCGTCTCTCTCCTCAGACCCGTCTCCCACCCAGCCCAGTCTCTCACCCCAGCCCCTTCTCTCACCCCAGCCCCTTCTCACATCCAAGCCCCGTCTCTCTCCCCAGCCCCGTCTCTCACCCCAGCCCCTTCTCTCACCCCAGCCCCGTCTCTCTCCCCCCAGCCCCGTCTCTCACCCAGCCCCGTCTCTCACCCAGCTCCGTCTCTCATCATTACCCCGTCTCTCACCCCAGCCCCGTCTCTCTCCCCAGCCCCGTCTCCCACCCAGCTCCGTCTCTCATCATTACCCCGTCTCTCACCCCAGCCCCGTCTCTCTCCCCAGCCCCGTCATTGTCTCTGACGTCATTGCGTCACACATTTCGCAACAGTAACATTGATCTTCCAAGGCAAGCTCACGGGCAGTCTTTCATCACTAAGCGACCAGGTAACTACACTCTTTGTTAAAGGTGGCCAGGTGCCCACCATCACCCAGCGTACCAGGTGTATATAACAACTAGTATTAAATCAGCCATGTGTTCACCTATACTGCCAAGGAAGCCAGGTGTTCAACATATGATCCTGATGTATATTCACTGGAATAACTAGGTGGATATTGAAGGTTTCTGGAAACCAAGATGTTCCCTGAAGAAAAAGTAGAGCCCACGAAAACAAGAGCTTCCCCAAGGTACCCAGACACTTACCAATCTACTCAGGTATCCTCCGAGTGACCACGGTGTCCGGCAAGAGAGACAGGAGTCTGTCAAGTTAGCCAGATATGCAAAGGGAGTCAGGTGCCTGAAATTTGCGACAGGTCAACTCTATCATCAACTGTACCACTGCCTGGAATTTGTGCCACATTTGTTATTTATTACCAAATATGTCCTCGCGGGTTCCTGCATTGGTGCGTTTACTGCGGATGTGGACGTCGGTGGTGAAGTTCCTGGGGGGCTTCCCCTACTGCTGGGACCACCATAATACCATAGATGGTGACTCAGGTCCCCACAAGACCTCTCACCATCATTGGGATCACCCTCAGCCACTTGAACATTCGCACCATCTCCAGTCCTTACACAGCTCTCCACACCATACTACAGTTGATCCTGGTCGCCACACTGCCAACCATCCAAGAGACAACAAAATCATCAGGTCACATGGTGGGGACTGGCGCAGGGTCACGTCTGGTGACAGTGAGGGCGAGGGTGGTCACCGTTCAGAGTGTGTCACCATATTCCCAGGGCTGCGTCCCACCACGGCTCTCACACTCTGGTCATACTCTGTGGCCATATTCTACCTGCTTATATTAGCTGTCAGTACCATATGTCTAATTTTACCTAAAGATGGCAAATTATTAAACCCTTTTGCTAAAACCATTCATGCCATGGAAACTATAGCAAATGGAGTGAGCATTTTGACAGCGTCAATCTTGTTTGGCCATCTGGTGACGAAGAGAAACGAATTGGCCTCTTTGGTCTCCCACCTCAACCAAGTAACACCTGTCCACGTCACGAGGAGATGGTCCTTTAACCACGACAAACCCTTCCTCGTGATCTCTCTCATTTTCACTTTCGCTGTCATTTCTCTTCTAACATACCAAATACAAGAAATAATAAATTTTTCTGATTTTTCTGTCGGATTATACTTTGTTATGACTTCAACTATTTATAATTCCGTCATACAAGGTATTATATTTTCCCACGTAAATGGGTTCTATCTGACGGTTCGCCTCATGGCTGCCTTACTGGACGACCTGCAGCGTTCCTTGGAGACTGTGTGTGTGTCTCCACGGTGTGAAGGACTCCAAGACCTCCCCAGTACCAGTCACAGTAGTAATGGGGCCCCAGAAAGTGAGGAAAACAAAAGTAGTGAGGATGACACCGTAGAGGAAGTGCGGACTGCGTGTTGGCGCTTGGTGCAGCTCCATCAGTGCCAGCGGCGCCTCAATACCTACTTCTCCACACCCATCCTGACCCTTACCTCGCGCAGCATCGGCTACTTCATTACTAAACTGTACATTGCCATCACGGCAGAAAAACAGATTAAGTGGGACAACATCGTCTTTGGACTATATGATGTGTTTCAAATTGTAGTCCTCTCCTCGACGCCGGACCTCGTCACGGCCCAGGTAAGAAACACACGTTGGTGATGTCATTCTTGTGACTAGACTCCCAAGTTGTGATCTCTCATACTCCAGCCCTGTATTACACTTCTTCAGTTCCTTGTCATATTCCTGATCCCTCTTACACCTCATTCCCATCTCACATTCAAGCCAGTCTGGCACCCCACCTCCCCCCACCCCCCCCTTTCTCTTTCTCTCTCTCTCTCTCTCTCTCTCTCTCTCTCTCTCTCTCTCTCTCTCTCTCGCTCTCGCTCTCACTCTCACTCTCACTCTCACTCTCACTCTCACTCTCACTCTCTCTCGCTCTCGCTCTCGCTCTCGCTCTCGCTCTCGCTCGCTCTCTCTCTCTCTCTCTCTCTCTCTCTCTCTCTCTCTCTCTCTCTCTCTCTCTCTCTCTCTCTCTCTCTCTCTCTCTCTCTCTCTCTCTCTCTCTCTCTCTCTCTCTCTCTCTCTCACACACGTCATTACGTCACACATTTCACGACAGCAGCATTGATCTTCCTAGACAAGCTCACCGGCAGTCAGTTTGATCTAAGCGATCAGGTAACAACAAGCTTTGTAAAGGAAGCCAGGTGTCCACCACCACCCCGTGGACCCGTGTCCTCAACCACCCAGTCAACCAGGTGTACACCATCACCCAGTGGACCCGTGTCCTCAACCACCCAGTCTACCAGGTGTCCACCACCACCCAGTGGACCCGTGTCCTCAACCACCCAGTCAACCAGGTGTCCACCACCACCTAGTGGACCCGTGTCCTCAACCACCCAGTTTACCAGGTGTCCACCACCACAAAGTGGACCCGGTGTTCATCCACACCATCAAGGAAGCCAGGTATTCAGCAAATGATCCAGAGGTACATTCACCAAGCAAACTTTGGTGGCTATCAAAAGTGCTGGTATTGACAAGTGTAGAGGGTGATTCAGGTGTCCAACAAGAGAGCCTTGTGTCCCAAATGAGCCCGATATGCACAGTGCGTCAGGGTGTCTGAAATTTAAGAAAGATCAGCTCTAACTTCAACTCTACCATCAACTAGAATTCGTACCACATTGATTCGCGCCAAAAAGTATGGCCTCCGGTGTTCCTGCATTGGTGCGTTTACTGCGGATGTGGACGTCGGTGGTGAAGTTTCTGGGGGGCTTTCCCTACTGCTGGGACCACCACAATACCACTCCTGGTGACTTAGGTCCCCACAAGACCTCTCACCAACATTGGAACCACCCTCAGCCACTTGAACATTCGCACCATCCTCAGTCCTTACACAGCTCTCCACACCATCCTACAGTTTCTCCTGGTCGCCACACTGCCAACCAACCAAGAGACAACAAAACCATCAGGTCACATGGTGGGGGCTGGCGCAGGGTCACGTCTGGTGACAGTGAGGGTGACGGTGGTCACCGTTCAGAGTGTGTCACCATATTCCCAGGGCTGCGTCCTACCACGGCTCTCACACTCTGGTCATACTCTGTGGCCATATTCTACCTGTTCATATTAGCTGTCAATACCATGTTTATCTTTTTTCCTAAGCAAGAACATTTCTTAAACGGGATTCCTGAAACTTTTACAGCTATGATTACTGTAATGGATATAGTGAGTATATCGACAGCAACAATCTTGTGTGGCCACCTAGTGACGAAGAGCCGCGTCCTGGCCTCCCTGGTCTCCCACCTCAACCATGTTACACCTGTCCACGTCACGAGGCGATGGTCACTAAGACAAGACAAACCCTTCCTCGTGATCTCCCTCATGTTCACAGTCGCTCTCATTTCTCACATAATATACTACACAATGGAAATAATTAAATGTCAAGATTTTTCTTCTTGTTTATCCCATGTTATAAATGCTCTAACTTATCATTCCATTATACATAGCATTATATTTTCTCACATCAATGGGTTCTATCTGACGGTTCGCCTCATGGCTGAGTTACTGGACGACCTGCAGCGTACTGTGGAGACTGTGTGTGTGTCTCCACGGTGTGAAGGACTCCAAGCGCTTCCCAGTACCAGTCACAGTAATAATGGGGCCCCTGAAAGTGAGGATGACACCGTAGAGGAAGTGCGGGCTTCGTGTTGGCGCTTGGTGCAGCTCCAACAGTGCCAGCGGCTCCTCAATACCCACTTCTCCACACCCATCCTGACCCTTACCGCGCGCAGCATGGGCTACTTCATTGTGAAACTTTACATGGCCACCACCAATGACAAACAGATTGCATGGAACAACATTGTATTTGGATTTTATGATGTGTTTCAAATTATAGTCTTCTCCTCGACGCCGGATCTCGTCACGGCCCAGGTTAGAAACACACGTTAGACTCCCAGGTAGAGCTCTCATACTCCATCCCCTTCTCACACTCTAGTTCAGTCTCGCACCATAGCTTCGTGTCACACCTCATTCCCATCTCACACTCCAGGGCTGTCGGCTGTACCTCTATCTCTCTCTCGCCACTGTGTCACATATTTCAAGATGGCAACATAGATCTTACCTGTTAAGCTCACTAGCGAACGGTCTTCACTAATTTAGCGATCAGGTAACAACTACTTTGTTAAGGAAGCCAGGTGAGCACCACACCACCACCACACAGTGCACCGGGTGTCCGTTGGGTGTCCACTACCACCAAGTATACCAGGTGTCCGTTGGGTGTCCACTACCACCAAGTGTACCAGGTGTCCGTTGGGTGTCCACTACCACCAAGTATACCAGGTGTCCGTTGGGTGTCCACTACCACCAAGTGTACCAGGTGTGCCTTGGGTGTCCATCACCGCCAAGTGTACCAGGTGTGCGTTGGGTGTCCACTACCACCAAGTGTACCAGGTGTGCGTTGGGTGTCCACTACCACCAAGTGTACCAGGTGTCCGTTGGGTGTCCACTACCACCAAGTGTACCAGGTGTGCGTTGGGTGTCCACTACCACCAAGTGTACCAGGTGTCCGTTGGGTGTCCACTACCACCAAGTGTACCAGGTGTGCGTTGGGTGTCCACTACCACCAAGTGTACCAGGTGTCCGTTGGGTGTCCATCACCGCCAAGTGTACCGGGTGTCCGTTGGGTGTCCATCACCGCCAAGTGGACCCGGTGTTCGTCTAGACCGTCAAGGAAGCCAGGTGTTCAACAAATGATGTACATTTGCTAGGCGAACATTATGCTTTCAATATTCTGTGGTTTACAGTGGTTTCAAAAGTTTCTGATATTCACCAAGTGTTCAGCGTGACCCAGGTGCCCCGCTAAGTGAGCCAGATATAGACAGTGCGTTAAGTGTGCGAAATGTTAGACTGGTCAACTCCATCTTCAACTCTACCATCATCTTGCATTCGTACTGCATTGGTCTTTGCTAAAGACCAATGTGGTACCAAAGACCAGTGCTTCTTCCTTCTAGGTGGTGACAGTCTGTCTTCTAGTGGTGTCTTCTTTCATCTTTCCTGAGTCTTCGTTCTTCGCTCTTTCTTCCATCTTCTTAGCTCTTCTTCTTCATTAGTTGTTTGAGTCGCTTTCTTGATTCTTTAAGCATACTTCTTTAGCTTGACTGCGTGTCCTTATCTTCAGAGCTTCCTCTAGATATTTTTGGCAAGAACCCTCCGGGATGAGTTGCGGATGGAGCAGGGAAGCATCATATACCTGGTGAATGTTGTCGGCCTCGATACATGCCTCATGTTTAATAAAATGTCGTATGTTGGCCATGGCACTTACTATACGTCTGTTTTGTGGTATGCCAAGTTCACCGACATACATTATTGTATCCAGCTCGGAAAGGCTCTCATCAAGGCAGGTCACATCCAACATTTGATTTTCGTCTGCTTCTTCGCAATATCTTGAGATGATTTCGGGGCTTAACGTCCCCGCGGCCCGGTCCTCGACCAGACCTTTTTTGTTACACACCCCTAAGAAGCAGCCCGTAGCAGCTGTCTAACTCCCAGGTACCTATTTACTGCTAGGTAGCAGGGGCATCAGGGTTTAAGAAAGTCTGCCCATTTGTTTCCGCCTCCACCGGGGATCGAACCCGGAACCTTAAGACTACGAATCCGAAGCGTTGTCGACTCAGCTGTCATGGTCCCCAACAGGTCGCTACAACAGTGAGAGTGATCATTTGCTTCTGGTGTAGAGGAAGATGAGGTGTTTTCTTCTATATCGAGCGTAGAAGGAGTTGTGTCCTCAGGGGCAGCAGGGTTTGGAACAGAGGATTTAGGCAGTGTATCAGGTGCTGTTTGCTGTTGAGAAGCAGTAGACAGTATTTCAGCAAGGGTAGGTGAGGTGACAGTGATGTCAGGAATTGAAGTGGTTGGCATGGCATCGGCTGTGGTCGTGAGTATATTGTACCGCAGAAACAATAAAAGTTGACAGACCATTTGCAGTGTAGAGTTCGATGAGTATCCTCACAAAGGTCTTGTAGTCAGATCCAGCAAATTTCTCAGCTATGGTGAAGAGCGCATGAACTGTGCTATGTACCGTTTTGGGAGCATGCACCTGGGGTGACAGAGGCTGGTTCTGTCAGATTATACTTTGTTATGACTTCAACTATTTATAATTCCGTCATACAAGGTATTATATTTTCCCACGTAAATGGGTTCTGTCTGACGATTCGCCTCATGGCTGCTTTGCTGGACGACCTGCAGCGTACCTTGGAGACTGTGTGTGTGTCTCCGCGGAGTGAAGGACTCCAAGACCTCCCCAGTACCAGTCACAGAAGTAATGGGGCCCCAGAAAGTGAGGAAAACATAGGTAGTGAGGACAACACCGTAGAGGAAGTGCGGACTGCGTGTTGGCGCTTGGTGCAGCTCCATCAGTGCCAGCGGCTCCTCAATACCTACTTCTCCACACCCATCCTGACCCTTACCTCGCGCAGCATCGGCTACTTCATTACTAAACTGTACATTGCCATCACGGCAGAAAAACAGATTAAGTGGGACAACATCGTCTTTGGACTATATGATGTGTTTCAAATTGTAGTCCTCTCCTCGACGCCGGACCTCGTCACGGCCCAGGTAAGAAACACACGTTGGTGATGTCATTCTTGTGACTAGACTCCCAAGTTGTGATCTCTCATACTCCAGCCCTGTATTATACTTCTTCAGTTCCTTGTCATATTCCTGACCCCTCTTACACCTCATTCCCATCTCACATTCAAGCCAGTCTGGCACCCCACCTCCCCACCCCCCTTTCTCTCTCTTTCTCTCTCTCTCTCTCTCTCTCTCTCTCTCTCTCTCTCTCTCTCTCTCTCTCATCTCTCTCTCTCTCTCTCTCTCTCTCTCTCTCTCTCTCTCTCTCTCTCTCTCTCTCTCTCCTCTCTCTCTCTCTCTCTCTCTCTCTCTCTCTCTCTCTCTCATCTCTCTCTCTCTCTCTCTCTCTCTCTCTCTCTCTCTCTCTCTCTCTCTCTCTCTCTCTCTCTCTCTCTCTCTCTCTCTCTCTCTCTCTCTCTCTCTCTCTCTCTCTCTCTCTCTCTCTCTCTCTCTCTCTCTCTCTCTCTCTCTCTCTCTCTCTCTCTCTCTCTCTCTCTCTCTCGCTCGCTCGCTCGCTCTCTCTCTCTCTCGCTCGCTCGCTCTCTCTCTCTCTCTCTCTCTCTCTCTCTCTCTCTCTCTCTCTCTCTCTCTCTCTCTCTCTCTCTCTCTCTCTCTCTCTCTCTCTCTCTCTCTCTCTCTCTCTCTCTTACACACACACACACACACACACACACACACACACACACACACACACACACACACACACACACACACACACACACACACACACACACACACACACAATCTCTCACGTCATTACGTCACACATTTCACGATAGTAGCATTGATCTTCCTAGACAAGCTCACAGGCAGTCAGTTTGATCTAAGCGATCAGGTAACAACAAGCTTTGTATAGGAAGCCAGGTGTCCACCACCACCCCGTGGACCCGTGTCCTCAACCACCCAGTCAACCAGGTGTCCACCACCACCCAGTGGACCCGTGTCCTCAACCACCCAGTCTACCAGGTGTCCACCGTCACCCAGTGGACCCGTGTCCTCAACCAACCAGTCAACCAGGTGTCCACCACCACCTAGTGGACCCGTGTCCTCAACCACCCAGTCAACCAGGTGTCCACCACCACCTAGTGGACCCGTGTCCTCAACCACCCAGTCTACCAGGTGTCCACCACCACAAAGTGGACCCGGTGTTCATCCACACCATCAAGAAAGCCAGGTGTTCAGCAAATGATCCAGAGGTACATTCACCAAGCAAACTTTGGTTACTATCAAAAGTGCTGGTATTGACACGTGTAGAGGGTGACTCAGGTGTCCAACAAGAGAGCCTTGTGTCCCAAATGAGCCCGATATGCACAGTGCGTCAGGGTGTCTGAAATTTAAGAAAGATCAGCTCCACCTTCAACTCTACCATCAACTAGAATTCGTACCACATTGATTCGCGCAAAAAGTATGGCCTCCGGTGTTCCTGCATTGGTGCGTTTACTGCGGATGTGGACGTCGGTGGTGAAGTTCCTGGGGGGCTTTCCCTACTGCTGGGACCACCACAATACCACTCCTGGTGACTTAGGTCCCCACAAGACCTCTCACCAACTTTGGGACCACCCTCAGCCACTTGAACATTCGCACCATCCTCAGTCCTTACACAGCTCTCCACACCATCCTACAGTTTCTCCTGGACGCCACACTGCCAACCAACCAAGAGACAACAAAACCATCAGGTCACATGGTGGGGGCTGGCGCAGGGTCACGTCTGGTGACAGTGAGGGTGACGGTGGTCACCGTTCAGAGTGTGTCACCATATTCCCAGGGCTGCGTCCTACCACGGCTCTCACACTCTGGTCATACTCTGTGGCCATATTCTACCTGCTGATATTAGCTGTCAATACCATGTGTATCATTTTTCCTAAGCAAGAACATTTATTAAACGGGATTCCTGAAACTTTTAGAACCATGAATACTATAAGGAATACAGTGAGTATATCGACAGGAGCAGTTTTGTGTGGCCACCTGGTGACGAAGAGCCGCGTCCTGGCCTCCCTGGTCTCCCACCTCAACCATGTTACACCTGTCCACGTCACGAGGCGATGGTCACTAAGACAAGACAAACCCTTCCTCGTGATCTCCCTCATGTTCACGGTCGCTCTCAATTCTCATATAATATACAACACAATGGAATCATTTAAATGTCAAGATTTTTCTTTTTGTTTATCCCATGTTATAAATTCTCTAACTTATCATTCCATTATACATAGCATTTTATTTTCACACATCAATGGGTTCTATCTGACGGTTCGCCTCATGGCTGAGTTACTGGACGACCTGCAGCGTACTGTGGAGACTGTGAGTGTGTCACCACGGTGTGAAGTACTTCAAGCGCTCCCCAGTACCAGTCACAGTAGTAATGGTGCTCCAGAAAGTGAGGAAGACAGAGGCAGTGAGGACACCACCGTAGAGGAAGTGCGGGCTGCCTGTTGGCGCTTGGTGCAGCTCCAACAGTGCCAGCGGCTCCTCAATACCTACTTCTCCACACCCATCCTGACCCTTACCGCGCGCAGCATCGGCTACTTCATTATGCAACTCTACAGTGCCACCACTCATGACAAACAAATTACATGGAGCAACATCGTATTTGGAGTTTATGATGCGTTTCAAATTGTAGTTCTCTCCTCGACGCCGGATCTCGTCACGGCCCAGGTTAGACACACACGTTAGACTCCCAGGTAGAGCTCTCGTACTCCATTCCCATCTCACACTCCAGGGCTGTCGGCTGTACCTCTATCTCTCTCTCGCCACTGTGTCACATATTTCAAGATGGCAACATAGATCTTACCTGTTAAGCTCACTAGCGAACGGTCTTCACTAATTTAGCGATCAGGTAACAACTACTTTGTTAAGGAAGCCAGGTGAGCACCACACCACCACCACACAGTGCACCGGGTGTCCGTTGGGTGTCCACTACCACCAAGTATACCAGGTGTCCGTTGGGTGTCCACTACCACCAAGTGTACCAGGTGTCCGTTGGGTGTCCACTACCACCAAGTATACCAGGTGTCCGTTGGGTGTCCACTACCACCAAGTGTACCAGGTGTGCCTTGGGTGTCCATCACCGCCAAGTGTACCAGGTGTGCGTTCGGTGTCCACTACCACCAAGTGTACCAGGTGTCCGTTGGGTGTCCACTACCACCAAGTGTACCAGGTGTGCCTTGGGTGTCCATCACCACCAAGTGGACCCGGTGTTCGTCTACACCGTAAAGAAGCCAGGTGTTCAACAAATGGTCCTGATGTACATTTGCTAGGCGAACTTTATGGTTTCAATATTCTGTGGTTTTCAGTGGTTTCAAAAGTTTCACCAAATGCTCAGCGTGACCCAGGTGCCCCGCTAAGTGAGCCAGATATAGACAGTGCGTTAAGTATGCGAAATGTTAGACTGGTCAACTTCATCTTCAACTCTACCATCATCTAACATTCGTACCACATTGGTCATTGCTAAAGACCAATGTGGTACTAAAGACCAGTGTTTCTTCCTTCTAGGTGGTGACAGTCTGTCTTCTAGTAGTGTCTTCTTTCGTCTTTCCTGAGTCTTCGTTCTTCGCTCTTTCTTCCATCTGCTTAGCTCTTCTTCTTCATTAGTTGTTTGAGTCTCTTTCTTGATTCTTTAAGAATACTTCTCTAGCTTGACTGCGTGTCCTTATCTTCAGAGCTTCCTCTAGATATTTTTGGCAAGAACCCTCTGGGATGAGTTGCGGATGGAGCAGGGGAAGCATCAAATGCCTGGTGAATGTTGTCGGCCTCGATACATGCCTCATGTTTAATAAAATGTCGTATGTTGGCCATGTCACTTACTATACGTCTGTTTTGTGGGATGCCAAGTTCACCGACATACATTATTGTATCCAGCTCGGAAAGGCTCTCATCAAGGCAGGTCACATCCAACATTTGATTTTCGTCTGCTTCTTCGCTATATCTTGAGATGATTTCGGGGCTTAGCGTCCCCGCGGCCCGGTCCTCGACCAGACCTCCTTTTTTGTTACACACCCCCAAGAAGCAGCCCGTAGCAGCTGTCTAACTCCCAGGTACCTATTTACTGCCAGGTAGCAGGGGCATCAAGGTTTAAGAAAGTCTGCCCATTTGTTTCCGCCTCCACCGGAGATCGAACCCGTAACCTCAGGACTACAAATCCGAAGCGTTGTCCACTCAGCTGTCATGGTCCCCAACAGGTCGCTAAAACAGTGAGAGTGATCATTTGCTTCTGGTGTAGAGGAAGAAGAGGTGTTTTCTTCTATATCGAGCGTGGAAGGAGTTGTGTCCTCAGGGGCAGCAGGGTTTGGAACACAGGATTTAGGCAGTGTGTCAGGTGCTGTTTGCTGCTGAGAAGCAGTAGACAGTATTTCAGCAAGGGTAGCTGAGGTGACAGTGATGTCAGGAATTGAAGTGGTTGGCATGGCATCGGCTGTGGTCGTGAGTATATTGTACCGCAGAAACAATAAAAGTTGACAGACCATTTGCAGTGTAGAGTTCGGTGAGTATCCTCACAAAGGTCTTGTAGTCAGATCCAGCAAATTTCTCAGCTATGGTGGTGAGCGCATGAACTGTGCTATGTACCGTTTAGGGAGCATGCACCTGGGGTGACAGAGGCTGGTTCAATGGTAGTGGTGGCGGCAGCTGAGTTGATGATTGGTCCACAGACTGGGAGCTAGGGGCCCCCATTGACTCGAAGGCTGCATGGTAGTTCCACCCCCCCCCCCCCCCTCCCGAAAGCTCCGGGAACATGGCGGCTTGAACGTTGAAAGTCGATGGTGCACGGCGAGCGGCGGAGGCCTGCCTGGCGTCAG
Source organism: Procambarus clarkii (assembly GCF_040958095.1). NCBI lineage: Eukaryota > Metazoa > Arthropoda > Malacostraca > Decapoda > Cambaridae > Procambarus > Procambarus clarkii. Next base: position 6,732,168 of record NC_091197.1, on the reverse strand, counting down.
ACATCTTCTTGATTTCTTTGATTCGTTTAAGGCACTCAGCAGAGACAGCAGTATGGTCTTCAGAGCAGTGAAGGTAGTCGTTATCACAGTTCTTGAAGTGGTGGTTCCCGGCGCACTTGCTGCACCGTTGGTCCTGGGAAGTGCACTTCTTCGTGAAGTGATCGTAGCTGTAGCACTTGTTACATTGATGAAGTCGATAGTAGTGTTCCTTGGTGACCTGGGGAGGCGTGCTGGAGATACCAAAGCACCGGAATCCGTTGTCAGCAACAAAGGTAGCTTCCTAAAGCGATGTAAAAGTAACCTTTATGGTGGCGAGGTGGCTGTCAGTTACAGTGATGAACTTGACAGTGACAGCAGTCAATGAAGAGTTCTGGTCGTTGATGCTGGCGACGACGTCGGTGACTGCTTTCTCGGAGATCAGGGAGCTCACTCTACGGACGAACGCCGTCCGGGCTGCAAGGTATTGACGAGGTGGGGGTGAGGACCAGATGCGCCTCCTCAAGAGCAGTTAATGTGGTGGTGTTGAAAAGACCCTGTAAGACTGCGACACTGCTGAACAGCAGTTGGGGTCCTCCATCGTCGATGGAGTCTAGTGGTGCGTCTAGTGGTACAACTGTAGTTTTGGTGGAGATCAAGTCCAAGATCTCTGACCGGGTAAGGGGGTCTGGTCCCCTCTGAAGCGCACCATTATCCAGTGAATCATCGTACCCAAAGCTTAGCACCAGAGGATTGCATTTTACTTAAGAGGCGTCCCGTTTATTCCCGGTATAAGAAACCAGGCTGGAAGTGGGGGTCTGACCTAGTGTAAAGCGCTCAGAATGCCTTGGAGAATGAATAAATTAATAAGATACAGGATAAGATACCCGTTGAGAGAGCCTTGAAGTGGGGACAGCTGAAGAGAAGTCGGTGAGAGGAAGTACTGAAGTTGTAGAAAAAAGAGCCAGGGCTAAACCCAGCTGCGTGTCTTGAATTGTTGCTGGAACAACCCCACAACTGGCTAGGCGTTGAGTCCGGTCAGAAAAGGCGGCATTGGCAGTGCTTCTTTCTTCTAGGTGGAGACATTGTCTTTTGGTGGTGTTTTCTTCCTTCTATCTTCTTCTTCTTCTTCTTCTTCTTCTTCTTCTTCTTCTTCTTCTTTCTTCTTCTTCTTCTTCTTCTTCTTCTTCTTCTTCTTCTTCTTCTTCTTCTTCTTCTTCTTCTTCTTCTTCTTCTTCTTCTTCTTCTTCTTCTTCTTCTTCTTCTTCTTCTTCTTCTTCTTCTTCTTCTTCTTCTTCTTCTTCTTCTTCTTCTTCTTCTTCTTCTTCTTCTTCTTCTTCTTCTTCTTCTTCTTCTTCTTCTTCTTCTTCTTCTTCTTCTTCTTCTTCTTCTTCTTCTTCTTCTTCTTCTTCTTCTTCTTCTTCTTCTTCTTCTTCTTCTTCTTCTTCTTCTTCTTCTTCTTCTTCTTCTTCTTCTTCTTCTTCTTCTTCTTCTTCTTCTTCTTCTTCTTCTTCTTCTTCTTCTTCTTCTTCTTCTTCTTCTTCTTCTTCTTCTTCTTCTTCTTCTTCTTCTTCTTCTTCTTCTTCTTCTTCTTCTTCTTCTTCTTCTTCTTCTTCTTCTTCTTCTTCTTCTTCTTCTTCTTCTTCTTCTTCTTCTTCTTCTTCTTCTTCTTCTTCTTCTTCTTCTTCTTCTTCTTCTTCTTCTTCTTCTTCTTCTTCTTCTTCTTCTTCTTCTTCTTCTTCTTCTTCTTCTTCTTCTTCTTCTTCTTCTTCTTCTTCTTCTTCTTCTTCTTCTTCTTCTTCTTCTTCTTCTTCTTCTTCTTCTTCTTCTTCTTCTTCTTCTTCTTCTTCTTCTTCTTCTTCTTCTTCTTCTTCTTCTTCTTCTTCTTCTTCTTCTTCTTCTTCTTCTTCTTCTTCTTCTTCTTCTTCTTCTTCTTGTGTACACTCCCATCACCTCCTTCCTTCACTACCTTACCTTGAGGTTACCTTGTGGTGTTTTCGGGGCTTAACGTCCCCGCGGCTTCTCAGACAAATGTTTCGTTAACCCTCGGAGTGCGACTGTAGTTATATCGTTATTAAACAATGAACGACTATAGTCGCTCGTTTTTGTCAGAACAGGACGCCTGTGTATGCATATATACATATATATATATATATATATATATATATATATATATATATATATATATATATATATATATATATATATATATATATATATATATATATATATATATAGGAAGGGAGTACCACCTCTAGCTGGAAGAAGGGGGACCCACAGCCTCGGAGGAAACCACGCATAACGCATTAGAGGGAATGTTTAGATCCCCTCCAATACAGTTTCTGTGTGATTTTCTCCTACCACCCCCTTCCTTTTATATATATATATATATATATATATATATATATATATATATATATATATATATATATATATATATATATATATATATATATATATATATATATATAATGTATATATATATATATGTATATGTATATATATATATATATATATATATATATATATATATATATATATATATATATATATATATATATATACTAGTTAGTTTAGTTCATTTATTATGCACCCCATACCCATCCTGTGGGCGGTAGTGGAAAGGGTTACAGAGGCACATATGGTGCTTAGGAACTGAACCCCACAGTTCATTTCACTAAGCAAGTTACGATCTTGATCAGCTAGTTACAAAATTCAATGCACATCATCACATCAACAGTAGGCTCGAGACCGACCACAAGTACAGGCAACTGACATATGTGGAGAACTAGTGTCACAATTGATATGTTTGTCCTGCACACCACCCCCCATCCAGTGGGCAGCGGTGGATAGGTTACAATCACTTAGTTACTACCTACAGTTAGCAAGCTGGGGACATTTGGCTAAGATTTCTGGTAGCATATGGTCGAATTTAATCTTCTCCAGAATGCAACCCCACAACAGTGGCCTAACTCCAGGGGTATCTATTTACTACTAGGTGAACAGAGGTATTAGGTGAAACGAAACGTGCCCAACCAATTCTGTCGAGCCCTGTGGTTCCCTAAGTGTGAGAACGAAGCCAACTGTACTCTCAAGACCCCCTATATCACCCGCGGGGACGGTAAGTGAGGCCACCACAATATCTTACTATCCAATGAACCGTTCTCACTAATCTCATTTTCATTCTCATATGCTATTACGACACCTCTAACAGAGTCATGGAACACACAGCCCCGCTCCTGTGCCAGGTAAGGCCACTACGGGCTCACCATAGCCCGTGATACTTGCCCCGCTCCTGTGCCAGGTAAGTCCACTACGGGCTCACCATAGCCCGTGCTACTTGCCCCGCTCCTGTGCCAGGTAAGGCCACTACGGGCTCACCATAGCCCGTGATACTTGCCCCGCTCCTGTGTCAGGTAAGTCCACTACGGGCTCACCATAGCCCGTGCTACTTGCCCCGCTCCTGTGCCAGGTAAGGCCACTACGGGCTCACCATAGACCGTACTACTTGGAGCTTTTTGTTCAGAGTAGCTAAATCTAAAACAGTAACATCCAACAGAGTCTCATGTCGACGGAGCACATAATATTTTTACAGTTTCTCTTGTGTCTCTGAGAAGTGACTTATCACAATGTCTTCTAAGTCACAATGATATCATTGTGACTTAGAATCGTGTTTACCCCCCTAGAGTTATGTTGGGTCTCCAGGTATATTCGTGACAGATCCTTCTGTTGAGGCTCAGTCTTTGATTTTCAGCTGGAGAAACTTCGCTTCGCGGTGTCCAATCTGAGGCTGAAGGCATCAGACGCCGCCCTGGAGAAGCAGGTGAGCAGGGCTCTCAGCCCCCGTGTGTAAGGTCACTCGTTGGGTACTAGACTCGCCATGCATACACGGTGTCAGTGTTAACACAGGTGTCAATGTTAACACAGGTGTCAATGTTAACACAGGTGTCAATGTTAACACAGGTGTCAATGTTAACTCAGGTGTCACCATATTAACATAGATGCCACTGTTAACACAGGTGGCATCATGTGAGTGCAGGTGTAACCATGCGAACACAAGTGTCCCCATTTCAATTTCTTTCGTTATTATGCACCCTATACCCATCCCGTGGGCGGTGGTGGAAAGGGTTACAGAGGCACATAATGGGTTCAGGAACTGAACCACATAGTTCATTTAGTTCAGCAAGTGACAATCTTGTGAAGCTAGTTACTCAAATGTTAATATTACATATACATACATATATTATATATATATATATATATATATATATATATATATATATATATATATATATATATATATATAAATATATATATATATATATATATATATATATATATATATATATATATATATATATATATATATATATGCAATCATTTACACAAATACAAATACACAACAATAATCATTTTATATCACAAGTGATTTAACAAGAGGCTCACAACAATCACTCTACAAGGCACTTTACATCTATGGTGATTCACACAGTTACTCTCTCACCCTATCAGAATAAAAGAGAGAAATGTGTGTGTAGGTATGTGTGTGTGTATATATGTATGTACATATGTATATGTATGTATATATATGTGTGTGTATGTATATGTATGTGTATAAAGTATATGTGGAACCTGATCAGAATTACATTTCACCTTTGTAAATGCACATTAATGACACTATGTAAAAGACACATCAAACACTTTTTGTTCGGCATACGTAAATCTGTGTATCTATGTATTTACGTATGTAGGTTAGCTTAGCATTTTAAAAGCACTACAATCACCTTCTGTGGTTGATTGTTCAATAAACCCTTGAACTATATGTTTAACAGATCTCTCACCTTGTCCATGGAGGACAGAAGAAAATGTATATATACTAATTAGCATTGTAAATGTGAGGCCACGTCTGTGGTAGAAAATACTAATAATAATAATAAAAACTAGTCTTGCTCCACACCCACCCGACTGGGCGGCAGCTTTACAGTCATGTGCAGGCTGCACCTACAGTAAGCTCATTTTGGGGTGTAAATACAGATGCCACTATCAGAATACAGCTGGCCTAAAATTACCACGCATGCCTCTCTCTCTCTCTCTCTCTCTCTCTCTCTCTCTCTCTCTCTCTCTCTCTCTCTCTCTCTCTCTCTCTCTCTCTCTCAAGCCTTACAGACCTTCTTATCCCCGACGATGGTAAACTATTATAGAAAATATTGTAACTTATAATTATCATTGAAGCAAAACTTTATTTTTGTTTTCATGGGTGAAAATCCTTATGGTCGCACAGTTATATAGAAATATAAACTAATAGAAGCAACAACGAGAATTTTTCTAATCCAACAAGGAATTCGTGTTCCAGCTGACGTTGGTAGTTTACTGTGTTCCAGCTGACGTTGGCAGTTCACTGTGTTCCAGCTGACGTTGGCAGTTCACTGTGTTCTAGCTGACGTTGGCAGTTCACTGTGTTCCAGCTGACGTTGGTAGTTTACCGTGTTCCAGCTGACGTTGATAGTTCACTGTGTTCCAGCTGACGTTGATAGTTCACTGTGTTCCAGCTGACGTTGGCAGTTCACCGTGTTCCAGCTGACGTTGGCAGTTTAATGTGTTCCAGCTGACGTTGGCAGTTTACCGTGTTCCAGCTGACGTTGGCAGTTTAATGTGTTCCAGCTGACGTTGGCAGTTTACCGTGTTCCAGCTGACGTTGGCAGTTTACCGTGTTCCAGCTGATTTTCTGCTAGACCTAATGAACAAATACCTATGCTATGCCAATTCAAATTGATAATGACGTAATCTCTCTAATTCTCTTTCATTTGCTATGCCTCCCGGACCTCCTGGACAACTACAGCTTTTATTTTCATTTTAATGGACGTAGATCGTCTTGCTATGTTCCAGTCGACGGTCTTCCTGGACCTCCTGGAAAAACCACCGTGTTATTTACATTTACAATGTACATATCTCCTCTTGCTATGTTCCAGCTGACGTTCTTCCTGGACCTGGTGGACAGCTACCCAGCCTTCAGCGTGGCCGGCTTCTACGTTGTGGCCAAGGCCAGACTGGTCGACGTAAGTCCACAAGACCAACAAGTAGTATTGTAAAACAGATGACAATTAAGTTATCCAAAAATGCACGGAAATCTTCATTACTTTGTGTATTTAATCTTGCATTATATTGCAGGTTGCCAGCTTTGTTGCCACATATCTGGTGATCTTGCTGCAGTTCCGAGCCTCTGAAGTCAAGAGCCCTGAAACATCAGTATCAGTATCAACATCACTTACATATTGATACAGCCGAATTTCCACGGGATGGTGTAGAGCCGGACAACAGTTCTAGCAACAACACCTGCACATTGATACATCTGTATTTCCAGCAGGAAAAGACGAGTCAACGCCACATTCAACACCTGTAGTTCTTGACTGTGAAGTGAAACATAATGCATGTGTCCCCACTTGCACATACAGCTGTAGTTCCTACAATAGCTCCCAATACTTGCACATGAAGCTGTAGTTCTTACAATAGCCCTAACACATGCACATGCAGTTGTAGTGTCTGTAATAGATCCAACACATGATCATACAACTGTAGTTCACACAATAGCCCCAACTTCTGCATATAGAGCTGTAATTCATACAATAACCCCAACACTTGCACATACAGCTGAAGTTCCTACAATAACCCCAACATCTGCACATACAGCTGAAGTTCCTACAATATCCTCAGCACCTGAAAATACAGCTGTGGTTCCTACAATATCATGTTTACATGCACAGGATGTAGCCTAGACAAGTACCTATAAAAGGAAAAAGTTCAGTTTGGATGCAATGAGCTGTTGTTGTTTGCATTCCACAGTAATCATTTGTAATCCATAGTAAAGCCAAAAGGATTCTCGACTTTGTATCGTATAGGAATTAACTATAAGAATGTGTGGTATCTTGCGATTTTTAACTTACTCATGTATGGCACTATTTTGGTTCAATTTAGTTCACTGTATTATACAATGGATATAAATAAATGTATTAATGATGAGCAAACGACAAAATTATAATCAATAATACAGTAGTGAACATGAATTATAGAATTAATGATTATCAAAAGTCCTAAAATAAAATACATATTGCACTAAAGCACTATCGTGGGGTATGTAACACTAATTCGTTTTGTCAGAGACAGGAAGCCCGTATATATACTTAAGGCTTGAATCCAGGTTCCCCCGAGGTCGGACTACTGACCTTATCCAGGATGCAACCCCTGTTTGATACCTGTTTGATGGGGTTATGTGAGTTCTTCTACGCCTCAAGCCCGGCCCGAGGCCAGGCTTGACTTGTGAGAGATTGGTCCACCAGGCTGTTGCTTGGAGCGGCCCGCAGGCCCATATACCCACTACAGCCCGGTTGGTCCAGCACTTCTTGAAGAAAACTGTCTAGTTTTCTCTTACCGATGTTCACGGTTGTTCCGGCAATACTTCTTGTACTCGCTGAGAGAATGTTAAACAACCGTGGACCTCTGACGTTGTTGATTTAGGAGCGACGATGATCGTGGGATCGGATGCGCCACGGCGTACCCGTAAAGAGTTAATCGCGAAGCCCGGAAAGGTGAAACGCCAAGCCTAATCGCGAAACGTGTGACGCCAATCACTGGAAACTAATATGCCTCGCGGCAAAGAAACGCAGACAGGTAGATGATTGGGGAGCTCCAGGAGTCCCTCTGGGCGACAAGCACCGGTCCCGCCCCACGCAGAGAACACTGGGTAGCAAAACCAAAAACTCGGCCTCCAACTAAAACGCCAAAGTCATCCAGTGCCCTCCGGCAGAGCAGACACCAGCCGCCCACCACGGCTGAGGGCACACCAGGAGCCCACCAAGACCCTCTCCCGGCACCTCTCGGCCAAGCCGGCGCCAGACACCGTCATCCCGGCGGGAGAACCAGCCAGAACACGTAAAAAAACTATCAACAATCCCGTGACCCAAGACGATATGTGCGCCAGGCGTCGTACAACCGGACCGTTGAAGAAAAATGTCAAACGGCAGAATCAAATCCAAATCGCAAAACAAAACGTGATCTGGCGGCTCCCAGGCGGTGGAGGCGTCCATAGACGTCCGCTCGGCGACAAGGTTGAACCAGGAGTCTCCCTCTGATGTTTATACAGTGTTCTATGATTGTGCCTATGGCGCCCCTGCTCTTCACCGGTTCTGGTCTGCATTCTATTCCCCAAAACAGTTGACTAACTCCCGGGTACCTGTTTACAACTAGGTAAACAGCGGCATTAGGCGCAAGGAAATATATCCATCCATTTCTGTACCGCCTGGGAATCGAACCCCGGGATTCCTCGGTTGTGAGTCGAGAACCATAAATCGTATAAGGGCCCTCTGAACTCGTACACAGTGTACGAACTGATAGCAGATGCATGGCTCCCTCTAATAGGCAAGAGGTCCAGTAGCACAGTGGGCTGCGTCCTCGGATAACAGTCGAAAATCTCAGGTCTAATCTCCAGGCGGGACAGAGAGAGAGACAGTTCGGCATGTTTATTTTCACCTCATGCCTCTGTTCACCTTGCAGTAAATGTGTACCAGGGAGTTTAGTCAACTGTTGTGGTATTACATCCTAGGGAAGGCCAGTACTTTGACCTGGGGAAGAGGAGGGTACCTGGATATAAACCTAACGTATACACATATGCAGGCGCCTCGTAGCCTGGTGGATAGTGCGCAGGACTCGTAATTCTGTGGCGCGGGTTCGATTCCCGCACGAGGCAGAAACAAATGGGCAAAGTTTCTTTCACCCTGAATGCTCCTGTTACCTAGCAGTAAAATAGGTACCTGGGTGTTAGTCAGCTGTCACGGGCTGCTTCCTGGAGGTGGAGGCCTGGTCGAGGACCGGGCCGCGGGGACACTAAAGCCCCGAAATCATCTCAAGATAAGATAAGCATGCCTCTGAACCTCAAGGCTGCCTGTTTCCGACAAAATTAATTATTATTGAAAACACTGCTATATGGCCAGCTTAATAACCATTATAGTTTTGTCGCAAGCTGTGTATAATTCTAATTTATAGTTTATCAAATATAATTTATATATATAATCTAATTTATAATTCGAATTTATATTGCTGACACCTTGGCAGCCACATGTTTGTCTCTGAAGCCAGATATAGGTACCTGTGCACATGCAATTAAAGGGACCAGAATGCAATTTGTTTTGATTCCCCCCTTACGCAACATGATACACTCCAAACTCAAAGGAGCCTGAGTAATACTAACGTGATGCAGCGGGTATAAACTGACACAGCTACTATAAAACGTGATGCAAATTATATAAACGTGATACAGCTGATATATAAACGTGAAACAGCTGATATAAACGTGATACAGCTGATATAAACGTGATACAGCTAATATAAACGTGATACAGCTAATATAAACGTGATACAGCTGATATAAACGTGATACAGCTGATATAAACTTGCTACAGCTATACACACAGAAACCACAATAGCGTGATGCATCAAATGAACAAATCCACAAGGGCCGTGACGAGGAATCGAACCTATGTCCGAGAGCATCCCAGACGCTGCCTTAATCGACTGAGCTACGACATGGTAAAAGAGTTGAAACCAGAAGTTCTACTGAACTTACTGGATCCTGCAGCCTCTCCGAGACACATACCAGGGTTTTACACAACTCCCCCACTGCACTCGAGCTATGTCAATAGGCCGTTCTATCTCTACCTTGTGGATTTGTTCATTTGATGCATCACGCTATTGTGGTTTCTGTGTGTAATGAAGTAAGGGCGAAGAAACTCATGCCTGGTTTGTGTCTCGGAGAGGCTGCAGGATCCAAGTAAGTTCAGTAGAACTTCTGGTTTCAACTCTTTTACCATGTCGTAGCTCAGTCGATTAAGGCAGCGTCTGGGATGCTCTCGGACGTAGGTTCGAATCCTCGTCACGGCCCTTGTGGATTTGTTCATGTGATACAGCAATCATAAACGTGATAGAGCTGATATAAACGTGATACAACTGATATAAACATGATACAGCTGATAAGCGTGATACAGCTGATATAAACGTGATAGAGCTGATATATATATATATATATATATATATATATATATATATATATATATATATATATATATATATATATATATATATATATATATATATATATATGTCGTACCTAGTAGCCAGAACGCACTTATCAGCCTACTATGCAAGGCCCGATTTGCCTAATAAGCCAAGTTTTTCTGAATTAATTGTTTTTCGACTACCTAACCTAAAAACAATTAATTCATGAAAACTTGGCTTATTAGGCAAATTGGGCCTTGCATAGTAGGCTGAGAAGTGCGTTCTGGCTACTAGGTACGATATATATATATATATATATATATATATATATATATATATATATATATATATATATATATATATATATATATATATATATATATATATATATATGTCGTACCTAATAGCCAGAACGCACTTCTCAGCCTACTATTCAAGGCCCGATTTGCCTAATAAGCCAAGTTTTCATGAATTAATGTTTTTTCGTCTACCTAACCTACCTAACCTGACCTAACCTAGCTTTTTTTGGCTACCTAACCTAACCTTACCTATAAATATAGGTTAGGTTAGGTTAGGTAGGGTTGGTTAGGTTCGGTCATATATCTACGTTAATTTTAACTCCAATAAAAAAAAATTGACCTCATACATAGAGAAAAGGGTTGCTTTATCATTTCATAAGAAAAAAATTATAGTAAATATAATAATTCAGGAAAACTTGGCTTATTAGGCAAATCGAGCCTTGAATAGTAGGCTGAGAAGTGAGTTCTGGCTACTAGGTACGACATATATATATATATATATATATATATATATATATGTCGTACCTAATAGCCAGAACGCACTTCTCAGCCTAATATGCAAGGCCCGATTTGCCTAATAAGCCAAGTTTTCATGAATTAATTGTTTTTCGACTACCTAACCTACCTAACCTAACCTAACCTAACTTTTTCGGGTACCTAACCTAACCTAACCTATAAAGATAGGTTAGGTTAGGTTAGGTAGGGTTGGTTAGGTTTGGTCATATATCTACGTTAATTTTAACTCAATAAAAAAAAATGACCTCATACATAATGAAATGGGTAGCTTTATCATTTCATAAGAAAAAAATTAGAGAAAATATAATAATTCAGGAGAACTTGGCTTATTAGGCAAATTTGTCCTTGCATAGTAAGCTGAGAAGTGCGTTCTGGCTACTAGGTACGACATATATATATATATATATATATATATATATATATATATATATATATATATATATATATATATATATATATATATATATATATATATGTCGTACCTAGTAGCCAGAACTCACTTCTCAGCCTACTATGCAAGGCCCGATTTGCCTAATAAGCCTAGTTTTCATGAATTAATGTTTTTTCGACAACCTAACCTACCTAACCTAACCTAACCTAACGTTTTTGGCTACCTAACCTAACCTAACCTATAAAGATAGGTTAGGTTAGGTTAGGTAGGGTTGGTTAGGTTCGGTCATATATCTACGTTAACTTTAACTCCAATAAAATAAAATTGACCTCATACATAATGAAATGGGTAGCTTTATCATTTCATAAGAAAAAAATTAGAGAAAATATATTAATTCAGTAAAACTTGGCTTATTAGGCAAATCGGGCCTTGCATAGTAGGCTGAGAAGTGAGTTCTGGCTACTAGGTACGACATATATATATATATATATATATATATATATATATATATATATATATATATATATGTTGTACCTAGTAGCCAGAACGTCGTACTCGGCCTGCTATGCAAGGCCCGATTTGCCTAATAAGCCAAGTTTTGGTGTAAAAACTTTTATATCTACTATTATTAATTATAACAGTAATCGAAAAAGTCATAGTTTGTATATACAAGAGATAAAACAGAGAGCCATGAGCTAGATCGATGTGCTGAGTCCATAAGGAGGCCGAGCTTCCAGAAATACCTTCCTGTGATTGGCTGTTACGGGGAATACCAACACTCTTTTATGAATAAAATTTAAACTAAGAAATAGGTCCTTGTGCACAACAACAAGGTTGTTGTGAAAAAGAACAACAATTTCTGTTTTGCACCTGACAGAAATCTCCATTTAACTGAATAATTTACTGGAATAAGAGGGCAGAGCAGCGTATCATTATTTGTGTCAAGGCAACCCCCAATAATGACGTCACAAGTTAGGTAGCCATGCAGCCCATTTTTATATAACATCTGTTATATCCTGCAATATTTAATTATCACCTTATTAACACTTTAAATAATTAACACTTCACTTTTTTGGGTAAATTAAAGTTAAAGCAGAATTCCATAAGCAGGACTGGTGTGCTGAATAAAGATGATTTACTAAGTGGATGGCCCCTATAGCTGATCCCTTCCTGTGATTGGCTGTTGTGTGAATGTCAACAAAGAGTGTCTACCAATGATATGCCATTTATTATGCACCCCATACCCATCTTGTGGGCGGAGCTTGGAACCGCCTACCCGAGCACAACAACCCGCCTTATGGGTTGCTGTTTGGCTATTTATAGTGCATTGGAAAAGCAACAGATGGCGTTAGTTGTATTTTGTAGGGTAATTTGTTATAAGTGTAGTTTGATGTCAACAGATGGCGTAAGCTGTATCTTATGGCCACTGTTGACCAGCCAGTTGATAGTGTTCTCTTCTGCCGACAGATGGCATCAGCTGTATTATTATTATTTTAATAATATTATTACATTAAATTAATAATAATATATTATTAATACTTTAAACACTGATCTATACGTCTGGTAGCTTATAATAAAGTTTTATACCATGCTGGTATAACTAGAATTCTGCAATTACTTTTTTTTTATCTACCTTTGAGGATATGTAAGACAAATGTAAGGTTTTGAGGCTAAGTAACGAAGATAGTTACAAGATACGAGCCAGATGGTGTTGAGATTGCAAAAGGGATTATGATAAGAACTTACGCCAAAAAATCAATGCATAAATGTTCGCAAATATGAGACTGGGATTTATTTCTCGAAAAGTTAGCAATAAAATAAGCTTTCTAGTTCATTATTTTTAAAATTAAGACCAGGGATTCTGTCTAACGGAGCTGCAAGCTAAAACACCGTTATCCTATAATGTTCATCTGTAGCTTGACCCTAAAAACTCGTTATTAAACGAATTTATTGTTAGAGTTCATTAGGAATCAACTGTGTTAAAGGCAGAGCTCCCAACAAATACCTTCCTGTGATTGGCTGTTGCGGGGAATGCCAACGCTTATATGAATAAAATGCAAAATAAGAAATACGTCCTTTTGCTCAACAACCTTGGTGTTGTTGTACAAAAGAACAACAATTTCTGTTTTATACAAGACAGAAATTTCCGTCTAACTGAATAATGTAGACCAATAAGAGGGCGGAGGCATTGTATCGCAGATATTATTTGCGTGAGACAACCCCCACTGATGACGTCACAAGTCAGGTCGCCAGCCCATGTACCTGTAACACTCGTTACATCCTGCAGTATTTAATTATCACTTTATTAATACTTTTAAATACTTAACACTTCACTTTTTAGGGAGATTAAAGTTGAAGCAGAATGTCATAAGCAAGGATGGTGTGCTGAATAAAGATGATTTATTAAGTGGATGGAGCCTTCAACTGATCCCTTCCTGTGATTGGCTGTGGTGAATGTCAACAAAGAGTTTCTACTAATGATATGCCATTTATTATGCACCCCGTATCATCTTGTGAGCGGAGCGTGGAACCTCCTACCCGAGCACAACAACCCACCTTATGGGTTGCTGTTTGGCTATTTATAGTGCGTTGGAAAAAAAACAGATGGCGTTAGTTGTATTTTGCAGGGTAATTTGTTATAAGTGTAATTTGATGTCAACAGATGGCGTAAGCTGTATCTTATGGCCACTGTTGACCAGCCAGTTGATAGTGTTCTCTTCTGCCGACAGATGGCATCAGCTGTATCATTATTACTTCCGAATTCCCTTTAAACACTGATCTACAAATCCCTTGGCTTATGATAAGGTTTTATACCATTTATGATAAGTATTAGATAACTGGAGTTCCGCAATTACTTTTATTTATCAACTGTTCAGGATATCATCATATAACGTCTGGTTAGGACGATTGATTGATGAAGATTAAGCCACCCAAAAGGTGGCACGGGCATGAATAGCCCGTAAATACTGCTCTCGTAATATTATTCAGGGGGGTGAGGGAACTATCAAGTGAAAGCGCCAAGCCATTACGACTATATAGCACTCGGAAGGGATCAGGATACGGATTTGGGATGGAACGAGGGAAAGGAATGGTGCCCAACCTCTTGGGCGGTCGGGGATTGAACGCGGACCTGTAGGAAACGAGACCGTCGCTCTACCGTCCAGCCCAAGTGGTTAATCGTAATATTATTAAAACAACAATTTATGCATATAATAACAGCATTTCACACTAAAAATACTTGGATATATCGAAATTTGGTAGTGAATTCCAATCCAGGAATCTCCTATGACTAAACTGTACTTTTTAATTATTTTTATGTACTTACTACTTATTATTTAAATTATTAAGTACTTACTAGAATATATATATATATATATATATATATATATATATATATATATATATATATATATATATATATATATATATATATATATATATATATATGTCGTACCTAGTAGCCAGAACTCACTTTTGAGCCTACTATGCAAGGCCCGATTTGCCTAATAAGCCAAGTTTTCATGAATTAATTGCTTTTCGACTACCTAACCTACCTAACCTAACCTAACCTAACTTTTTCGGCTACCTAACCTAACCTAACCTATAAAGATAGGTTAGTTTAGGTTAGGTAGGGTTGGTTAGGTTCGGTCATATATCTACGTTAATTTTAACTCCAATAAAAAAAAATTGACCTCATACATAATGAAATGGGTAGCTTTATCATTTCATAAGAAAAAAATTAGAGAAAATATATTAATTCATAAAAACTTGGCTTATTAGGCAAATCGGGCCTTGCATAGTAGGCTGAGAAGTGCGTTCTGGCTACTAGGTACGACATATATATATATATATATATATATATATATATATATATATATATATATATATATATATATATATATATATATATATATATATATATATATATATAGGGATACCACCACTGGTTTAATTAAAGGGACCCACATCCTCGAAGAAGAAAATAAATAGTGTTCAGAGAAGACCCTTGTGGATTCTCACTGAATACTTTAATCTTTTCCTCTCCTACCACCCCTATTATTTTTGTTTATATATATATATATATATATATATTTTTATATATATATATATATATATATATATATATATATATATATATATATATATATATATATATATATATATATATATATATATATATATATATATATATATATATATATATATATATAATGTGTGTGTGTATGTGCAGAAATAATATTAATAAAACAATTAACATCGTGTAGTGTACTCTATATATCAAAATATATTACTTTGAAACCCATATCATGCATTCACTAAAAAAAATTGGGCTACTCTAATTACAAATTCGCTACTTGTAGACCATCAGCTCGCTATTTTCAGCAATTTAGATCTGGCAACACTGCCTCCGTCGGTGTGTAACCGCCCACAGCACCCAGAGCTCTGCGGCACCCTGCGCTCTCGCCTTCTAGTTTGTTTACCTTCTTTAAAAAACAGTTGTTGTTGTCTGTCGACAGGCATTGCCATTTAACCCGATACGAGAACGTCTGTGTACATCCACCACCATTGACGTCGTGGCCCTCCCCACCTCTTCAACACCCTCATTATGGCCTTTTCCGGCACCCGTCTCAGTTTAAGTTATATTAGTCGCCATATCTGGGGTTTACAGGCGTCCTTACCTGTGATGGGCTACAAGAGCGCTGTAAGTTTGGGCAAGATTTACCCCTCAAGTGACCTCTGCATTACTACTTTACAAACGGTCAGTAGTCACTACTATAACTGCAGTACTATAATTTTCAAGTAAATACAAAATAAGCAATATACTGTATGCAGGTTTAGACCAAGTGTATTTTTTTTTGTTATTGAAAGACATGCTGTATACTGTCTCAACCCAAGCACAACTCTCTGAATAATCTCCCATAACCCAGTTATGGTTTGTGGTCATGTGTTTGAAGAACACTGCAGAATATGCATTGCTTTGATCGGCATATTTTATTAATGCTATTAACACTTATAAGTTGTTCATTGATTAAACTATTTTTTAATAATCATGTGAAATGCATTTAGATGAGCAAAATTTATGCAGCCCTGTATAATATAGAATAAAAAGCAACTTGCTACATGCATTTAAAATTATCAGTGAGACTGACAGTCTGTATTCAGAAAATACTTAAATATTCTCTCATCAGATAATGTTTTTAATATTATAGGCTAAATATTTAAATTAATAAGAGTAGTTATTGTATAGAATAGCTTGGCAGAGGTTGTACTAATCAAGACTAATACCATATAATGTATAGTACAGAGCACTCTTCAAAATCTGGGCCTCCATATAATGAATTTTGAAAAGTGCATTATTGGTGATTAAAAATGCAGATTATGTTGCAGACCAAAATCAACCCATTTCTAGTGTCTGGACACAAAAACCAAGCATCTCCAAATTAATTGTAAATGCCACTGACTCGTGTCATACCTGGAGCATACCTTGGGAGGGTTCTGACAATTCTTATACAGAAACAGACATATATATGCTTTTTTCTCTCATATTTTTCTTCCTTCTCATTCTCTGCCGTACATGTACATTTACATATACTACAGTAGAGTGAAGAGGGGAGCTCACTGGGAAGAGTGTCAAGAAAAATCCAGCACAAGACACCACCAGAAGAAAAGGCACCGGCCCTGTCAATGAGAGCAGAGTCTTTGCCTGCTCTCTCTCTATGGTGTGGGTGCCGGAAGCCGCTGAGCGACTGGGGACAAAAAAGTTTTGGATGCTGCTTTAGCAACACATATTCAAATTCAGGTCCTGTCGCAAGATTGTGCCAGCCCTGACTTGCAATTACTCCACTGATGCTGTCGCCTGCCTTTCCGCCCCTTTCTCACGGCAATTGGGTGCAGCTATATGGCTACCCTTGTCAAAAGCACTATGCTCTCTTGCACATCAATATCAGACCTTACCGCTTAGTTGTTCCAAGGAATGATTTGCTAAACATGGGTGTTTGGTTTGACACATACTGCTACCATACCATGCTCAATAATATCTGATATTAATGCTCAGTGGCTAATAAGAAATGAGCCACCGAATAAGGGATCCAGTGTTGAACACTGATAAATACATGAATACTATTTTCTGTACAAAGAACCAAACACCTGGGAGCTACAAATATTATTGCTTTATGCACGATTGTCTAATACTGTGGAAAGCAAAGGAATAATAACATACACCATAATGTACATGTTAAAGCTTGCAAGATTCTGCAAGATTCACTTACAAAATGGTTGATGTATCTTGCAGTCTGCATACCTGACCCATAATGTCCTGTCACTTGGCATGCAGCAAAATTCTTGCTGTTGCCATATATTGGTTAATATCTGTTGGCATCAAATGGCTATTGTCATATTATACAAGAATGTCTTTCAATTCATATCTTAGGTTTTGCAATAGATTTTATATAACTAGTTTTTCAGTTCATCTTCAATGTCAATACAGTGTCCAGTGTCCCTTTCTTAAGTATCAGGCAACCAGCAGCTTTATGCTTACCTCTCAGGAGCTTTATTCTTGTGACACTTTGGCATACTAGGCAAACGAGTGTTGGCAAGATGAATGTGCCACTAGACCACAGTTTAGAAGCTATATGTTCAAGCTTGAAGCATCACTATTCCCTGTATAAGACAGACTGGGAGCAGTCAAATTTGCCACCATTGCAGCTTGCATTGCAAGCTGCATAAATTCCAGGTACTCAGGTACGGTAAAAATGAGGACCTTAAACATAATACAGGGTACAAAACACAATCAAATCTGCCCATAGTAGGAAAACAGCATGTAAAGGATTTGGGAATAATGATGTCTGACAACCTAACTTTTTGGGAGCTTAACCAAGCAAATATTGTGTCGGCCAGCAAAATGACAGGATGATTTACGAGAACTTTCAAATCCAGAGATCCCATTACAATGATTGTACTCTTCAAATCACTTGTGCTGTCCCAGCTTGAGTACTGCTCAGTGCTCACTTCCCCCTTCAGAGAGATTGTTGAAATAGAGGGAATACAGAGAACGTGTACAGCATACATAGACGAGATAAAGCATCTAATTTATTGGGATCACCTCAAAGCTCTCCAAATGTAAATGTCTCTCCAAAGCTCTCACTAGTAAGGAGACAAGAGAGATATAAAATAAAATACACGTGGAAAATACTGGAGGGCCAGGTACCAAATCTGCACAGTAAAATAACAATGTACTGAAGTGAACGATAGGGAAGAAAATGCAGAATAGAACCAGTGAAGAGTAGGGGTGCCATAGGCAAAATCAGAGAACACTATATAAACATTAGAGGTCCATGCTTGTTCAACATCCTCCCAGCGAGCATAAGAAATATTGCAGGAACAACCGTGGACGTCTTCAAGAGAAAACTCGATAGTTTTCTTCAAGGAGTGCTGGACCAACTGGGCTGTGTTGAGTATGTGGGCCTGTGGGCCGCTCCAAGCAACAGCCTGGTGGACCAAACTCTCACAAGTCAAGATTGGCCCCGGGCTGGGCTTGGGGAGCAGAAGAACCTCCAGAACCCCATCAAGCAGGTATTGACCAACTAGTACCTGAACCCATGAGAACAATGCCTGTTGTAGGGCTAATTTCTTTATGTTCTCTCAACAAAATTTTCTAATGATCGTCGATTGCATGTGTAATGACTCAATTAGCTTTAGAAGTTATGAATGCACTGAATAAGCATTTTAATGATTGCTGAGTCTCTCTTTCGGGTTATGTTGCATGTTCAATTCAAAACATGCAACATAACATGTTGCATGTTTGAGTCTAATATGGTCCTTAATTCTTATTATTGATATTACCCTATGTATGATTGTCTGCACATTGACATACAGTAAACAAGGAACACCAATTGATTACTGTACAGTATGCACTTGTTTGGAAGCATTGTGCTCTGCAGTGAAGTGCAGGTGAAAATGTATTAAATGCTGACTTTTACAAGGCTTTTACAAAATATAGGATGGTTCGATCTCTTCCATGATTTTGGGGATAAGATAGCATGCTTAAAGGCACACATTTTTATAGTCTTATCATGGTAATACCAATATATTTACCTAAGCCTGGTGTTCTGTCTCTCAACATAGAAAATTATTGGAGGAGGAGAATCATCCTCGAGGAGAATCTGTAATTGTCTTAAGGGATTAAAATATTGTAGCTTGAAGTACTGTATAGTACATGAAAAAGACAGTCTAAATGTATAATGGCAGGCTGCTATTAAAACATAAGCAGTGCTTAACTATTAAAAGGAAAATTTACTTATCTTTATCTTTCAGGACCTTTTCAGAAGCATAGTGGAAAAATCTGAAGAGTACAAGCAAGTAGATAAAATTAGTGAAATATTTTTAATGATGTATTGAATTTTATATTTAGGAAAGATGAAAGTAAACAAGGTACAGTACTGTATTTGATTAATTCCACCAGCCTCCTAAGATGAAGCTAAGCATTGTATGATTTGTTACCCAGCCCCCTTGGATGAAACTGAACATTGTATGATTTGTTCCCAAGCCTCCTAAGATGAAACTAAACCTTGTATCATTTATTCCCCAGCCTCCAAAGACTGAAGGCCTCAACTTTTCTGGTTATGTGCCAATGGGTAAGTTTCGCATTTCTTTAAAATATATTTAGAAATTTTTAATTTAGAAAACTTGTGTCTGTGTCTTTCCGGCATAAGTAAACTTAATAAAAATGACATCTTTTGTATTTGGTGCAGTTACTGATACAGTATATGGCACAGGTGGTTTGATATCCTCAATTGATATCATCAATTAAAGCATTTTCTTTCTCAAGGTTTCTGTTCGGTGTCTTCAAAATGCCTCGTTGAATTCATTTGAATCCTACAACACGTATGATCATTAAATTTAACATGATTATTTTATTGGGCAATTTAGCTCTGGCATCTTTTTTTTCTTCTTTGTTCCGAGAGTACTTTTCTTTTTTGTTTCGAGAGAGGGCTTTTTCTTCCTCGTTCCGAGAGAGAACACTTTTCTTCTTTGTTCCACAGGAGAGCTTTTTTTCTTTGTTACAAGGGAGAGCTTTTCTTGAACAAATCCACAAGGGCCGTGACGAGGATTCGAACCTGCGTCCAGGAGGTTCGGGATCCAGGTCCAGGTTGTGCCTCGGAGAGGCTACGGGATCCAGTAAGTTCAGTAGAACTTCGGTTTCAACTCTTTTACCCTGTTGTAGCTCAGTCGATTAAGGCAGTGTCTGGGATGCTCCTGGACGCAGGTTCGAATCCTCGCCACGGCCCTTGTGGATTTGTTCATTTGATGCATCACGTTAGTGTGATCTCTGTGTGTAAGAGCTTTTCTTCTTTGGTCTGGATGAGAGCTTTTCTTCTTTGGTCTGGATGAGAGCTTTTCTTCTTTGTTCCAAGAGACAACTTTTCTTCTTTGTTGAAAGGGAGAGCTTTTCTTTGTTTTGAGAGATTTTCATCTTTGTTCAAAAAAAGAACTTTATTTTCTGGTTCTAAGTGAGGGCTTTATATATCTTTTGGTCGACTTAAAATATGCGATGTTTATATAGGATCATAAGACTGAGTTACGTATTGATATTTGGAAGTGTAGCACCTCAGGAAGTATATATGGTAATATTCTATACTAGTACGCGTAGCGTTTCGGGCAGGTCCCTGGAATACGATCCCCTGCCGCGAAGAATCGTTTTTTCATCCAAGTACACATTTTACTGTTGAGTTAAACAGAGGCTAGGAACATGCGTGATATTTTGTTTAATTGCTTAAACCATTTATATATTTTACTTAAAAACTAGTTAATCAATTTTTTTATGAAATTTTTCCATTATTTGCCAAGGTATACGGTACATAGAGAACTATTTATCTTAATAAACATGTAATAAAGAGAAAGCTTTTCCCCTTCCCCATGAAGAAAAAAGTAAATCAATTCTGAAAGAAAGAGGAAAAAATTCTTGGGAAATTATGTTTATTGCTTGTATTCATGATGATATAATTGGATAAAACTTGTGAAATGGTTTTTGACTTAAAGGAGCATGGAAAAGTTTGGAAGATGTTTCTATACAACCATTAGAATATAAGGCAAAACAATTGTATACTGTAATAATAATATCTTGGCTTTGAATTTATTAAACATAAAGTTTCTCTTGCAGATAGAGTGCAGGTATCATATTCTCGCAGCAGTGGACCCGGTGGACAAAATGTCAATAAAATTAATACCAAAGTTGACCTGCGATTTCATGTGACAACAGCTGATTGGCTCTCACAGGAGCTGAAAGAAAGAATTGCTGAAAAGGTATGAAGCATTTAATTATGCATGATATTATGCAGTTTTACACTTTTAATGTAAATTTGCCAGTATTCTGTGACTGGCTTCATAAAAAAACAATTATGCCTGCACCAGTGGTGTTGAATGAAATCACAAAGCTGCCAGGAACTCTTCATATTTACTCCAGTAAAATACTGAAGTATAAAAAGTATTTTATGTGGAACTAAGGTATTATATCTTTTGAGTCTCCATGATTCTGTGCATCATTCTAATCTCCAATTACAATCCAAAGAAAATAATTCTTTATTGTAAAATTTCAATATATATACTATCTATATATATACTGTATACAGTGGTACCTTAGTTTTCGCATTTAATCCGTTCCCACAGACGGTATGAAAACCGGAACAAATTTTTCCATAAGAATTAACGTAAATTGAATTAATCTGTTCCACACCCCCAAATATATTAGCTAAAATATACATTTTATTCAGAATAATATTCTTGGGTACCTTACCTTTATTGAGGACTCTTGCTGGCATATGGAAGACAGTGAGGAAGAGGGGAGGAGGAGACGTGTTAGTGTTTGGAAGGGGAGTCCCCTTCCATTATAACAACAGTGATGACATTTCTGGGGTACTCTCTCTTACATTTTGCAGGCATACCACTAGGACCTGATTGTGGCTCACTGCTAGCTTGTCTTACTAAGAATCTGTCCAGAGACACTTGTTTTTCCCTACGTTTTAACACTTGTCTGTAGTGAGACATCACATTTGTGAGACATCACATTGTCTATGAATGAGTTCTAGTTTTTACTCTATTGTCATCCTCACAACTATTTTCTTAGGTTCAACATTACCACTGAATTTCTTGGAACCCATGTCATGATATATATATAATAAGAACTTTTATGTTCAGAAACCAAAAAAGCACAAAACAATGAAATTCTTCACAAAAAATTCCAGTGCGATCATCACAAGGTGGGAAACACTGGTAAACTGAAGCGCCACACACTCGGTGGACAGACGCAACTCTGTGTATCTATGTATTTATGTCTGTAGGTTAGATTAGCATTTTAAAACCACTACAATCACCTTCTGTGGTTGATTGTTCAGTAAATCCCTGAACTATATGTTTAACAGATCTCTCACCCTGTCCATGAAGGACGGAAGAAAATGTATATATGCTGGTTATCATTGTTAATGTGTGGCCACGTCTGTGGTAGAAAATAATAATAAATAAAAAAAACTCGGTGGACCCGTACATGCATAAACAAACTTCGAAAACCAAGGCAAACAACGAGTACCGAATCAAATTTTTCGAAGAAATTGAGTACAATACAAAACCCGAAAAATACGAAAACGGGCATACGAAAACCGAGGTTCAACTGTATTTTCTTGTTTTTTTCAAGCATTTATATGGTCCTTATAGTGTTTCATGACAGGTAGACATCAAGAAATTGCACTCTGTGTAATAAATGATAATGTCTAGATACCTGGACCATAAT
Source organism: Procambarus clarkii (assembly GCF_040958095.1). NCBI lineage: Eukaryota > Metazoa > Arthropoda > Malacostraca > Decapoda > Cambaridae > Procambarus > Procambarus clarkii. Next base: position 6,709,160 of record NC_091197.1, on the reverse strand, counting down.
CTGCTGGTTGCTGGTTTTCATCTACTAACACCAAGTATCAGTACGGCCACTGACACCAAGTACCAGTACGGCCACTGACACCAAGTACCAGTACGGCCACTGACACCAAGTACCAGTACGGCCACTGACACCAAGTACCAGTACGGCCACTGACACCAAGTGCCAGTACGGCCACTGACACAAAGTACCAGTACGGCCACTGACACAAAGTACCAGTACGGCCACTGACACCAAGTATCAGTACGGCCACTGACACCAAGTACCAGTACGGCCACTGACACCAAGTACCAGTACGGCCACTGACACCAAGTACCAGTACGGCCACTGACACCAAGTACCAGTACGGCCACTGACACCAAGTACCAGTACGGCCACTGACACCAAGTACTAGTACGGCCACTGACACCAAGTACCAGTACGGCCACTGACACCAAGTACCAGTACGGCCACTGACACCAAGTACCAGTACGGCCACTGACACCAAGTACCAGTACGGCCACTGACACCAAGTACCAGTACGGCCACTGACACCAAGTACCAGTACGGCCACTGACACCAAGTACTAGTACGGCCACTGACACCAAGTACCAGTACGGCCACTGACACCAAGTACCAGTACGGCCACTGACACCAAGTACCAGTACGGCCACTGACACCAAGTACCAGTACGGCCACTGACACCAAGTACTAGTACGGCCACTGACACCAAGTACCAGTACGGCCACTGACACCAAGTGCCAGTACGGCCACTGACACCAAGTACCAGTACGGCCACTGACACAAAGTACCAGTACGGCCACTGACACCAAGTACCAGTACGGCCACTGACACCAAGTACCAGTACGGCCACTGACACCAAGTACCAGTACGGCCACTGACACCAAGTACCAGTACGGCCACTGACACAAAGTACCAGTACAATTTCTCCCAAAAATTCTGTAAATGTCCTAACAGAAACCACATACATACACCACGATGCCCTAATTAGCAGTATCAGATCTCGGTGGTCAGTGAATTTCAAAGAAATGATCTACCAAGCATGGGGGAGGATGAGTTTCAGGATGTAGAGGAATGGGGAATTAAAAGAAATGCCAAGAAATATAGAAACATCACCAAAGGATATACTGACAGGCATTACTATCATGTCCAGTAATATGAGATCCTAACACAGTGGTTTCCAGGAAATAAACCACTTAACGTTAGGTATGACACTCTGGAATGCCTCGGCTGACTCTTTAGGATATGCCTTTTGTTTAGCACTTCAAGGGATTGAGCATTTGGGAACCAGATTATTATTTATTTATATATATATATATATATATATACTGTATTGTTATATTGAAATGAAGAGGTATAATACTGCAGTATAGACGTAAGAATAAATGAAACTGCATAAGACATATTGGCCTATACGAGGCAGCTCCTATTTATATTTGCCCAAACTTATTCATAAATGTCTTAACCTTACGTGTGAAACAATCCATTGATCCCACGCCAATTATGTTACCCCGGAAATTTGTTCCATAAATAGTTGTGGTTTTCATGACAAAATGTCTTCACTCTTGGGTAATATGTCACACAATCCCAGAGACTTGATGCAGGGCTTTTTATCTGGCCTCCTACAATTCTGGTTAATTTCTCAATAAGTTTTGTGTCTGCAAACAGGATTTTAGAGCTGTTTTAAAGTTAAGCATATCTTGCTTCATATATTCTATTATATTATATCATATATAATTCATATTATATCTTGTCATATATTCCATCAGTGTTTCTGTAAATTTATTTATATTTTTATATTTGATTATAATACCAATAACTTAGTAGGTAGGATATCGGCAACTTTTCTGTAAAATTCTTTACTTAGGCTTAACAAATGTTAGGGATACAGTCCCAGTATTTCATTCCATTAAATACTCTAGTTTTTTATAACTTAATAAAGAATTTTTGTATTAAATTTTGTTTGTTTAATGAAATTTATATAGTTGATATGGCAAGATCACTACTTTTTCTTATTTAAAATACTGTACTATAAAATAAAAATGTTTAATTATAAAATGGCATCTCTTAGAAAATACAGAAAATATCATGTGCCATAAAAATACAGCTGAAGAGTTAACCACGAAGCAAGAGCAGGAAGTATTTAGACATCTTATTAGTGATTTAAGTGTTGTATCAAATTCAACTATTTTAACTGGAAGGTTTTGAATTGAGAGAGTTCTGATTCTGAAGTCTGATTCATCAGATCAGAGCTGTTTTGCTCATCAAATAGTTGCAACACCCTTGTAAGATTGTCCCAGAGTAGCAAAATAATTAATTTCCTGTTAAAGTTATTTTTATTTTCAGTACAAGAGCCGTGTAACTGTTGATGGATATTTAGTCATACGATCAGATAAGACCCGATCACAGCAGCTGAACTTGGCTGATGCAATGGACAAACTGCGGCATATGATACATACAGCAGCTCATGTTCAAAAAATCCCACCTGCAGAAGCTGAGGAAAGAGCTCGTAGAAGGTAAGCATTATTTCCTGAAAATGGTTCATGATATCCAAGCTAGAGTGACACAGTGGATGATATGCATGTCTCTTGGTCAGTCATGTTAGGCACCATCAGTTCTGGCCAGTCCATGTTAATCGCCTTGCACTTAGTCATGGGATGTTGATAAACTATATAGGCTACCTGTCCCTGACAATCACATACCAGTACAATATTCAAGTCTATTATTGTTATATATTAAGGTAACACTACCTCAGAGATGATTAGGTCTTTTAATGCTATACATTAGAGTAGCACTATCTCGGAGGTGTTTAGGACTAGTAATGGAAGAGGGCCAAATAGAAATAAATACAATAGGTCATATTTAAACAGAAGTTCACAAGCATGTTGACAATTTATGCTAAATTGTCATTGTGGTACGGCTTGTCTTGATCTACATTAATACAGGTTACTGACAGTTCAGCATTTACAGCCTGATATGACATACTGTACAACTAAATGCAGACAATGATTCGCTTTGCTCTTTCGGCCCACCTCTCAACTGTCAATCAACTGTTTACTAACTACAGGGGTACTATTTTTTTTCCCCCACACCACACACACACACACACCCCAGGAAGCAGCCCGTGACAGCTGACTAACTCCCAGGTACCTATTTACTGCTAGATAACGGGAGCATTTAGGGTGAAAGAAACTTTGCCCATTTGTTTCTGCCTGGTGCGGGAATCGAATCCGCGCCACAGAATTACGAGTCCTGCATGCTATCCACCAGGCTACCAGGCCCTCATATGTGTGTGTGTGTGTGTGTGTGTGTGTGTGTGTGTGTGTGAAAATTAGGATTAAGGCCTTGCCCGAAATGCTATGCGTGCTAGTGGCTGTTCAAGAATGTAAGAACTCTTGTATATACTGTATAAGAAAAAAAAAAATTGTGGCATTGAATGTCATTCCTATCAGTCAGTGACATTTAACAAGGACAAGTTTATCAGTGATTTTTCAGCGTCAACAGTGATAAATGTTTTGATGTGAGGCACACACTCGATATACAGAACAGCTTGAAACAACCTAACACCTTCTAATTACTTTCTAATCATCACACAAAGAGAATGCAAGGCCTAGGTTATCTACTCATCATGATCTATAGATGATGGTAGATTAAACCAAGCTTACCCCAGTTGTCAAGGAGGTAGTGTCATATGGTCTTCTAACCAATGCATCACATGTCCCTCTTAACTCATAATTCCACTTAATTGTTATATAGTAATTTTAGTATTATGTTCATATTGTTATATGTATAATGATGTCACGTTCCTTTTTTTATAAACTTTAAACAAACGTATGTGCTAGTCAACTAAAAAGTGCGCTTAACCAGCAGAAATGAAAACCACTATGTATCATACCATTCCACAGGCACGAAGCATCAGTTCGGGAGCGATTGCGCTATAAGAAAGCCCACTCTCTTATCAAGCAAGGAAGGCAGAATAATGAGTGTGACTGATGAGTTGTGTAGACCACTGTCCTCAAAGACAGTATTGGAGTACCTTCAACTGTCATCAGATTAAGCAGTTCCAGGAATGTACTGCATTATCTTTCACTGTATATTTGTATAGTTACATTAATAATGTATATCAGTATTTGTGGATACTTGTATCTATTTCACTAATCACATTGATAGAATACAAAAATTGAAAGACAGTACTGCAATCATCCTAAAATATTCATGTTGAATGTCTTTGATAAATAGGCTGCAATAATCATAATGTTTATCAAGTTAATAATCATGCTAAATACTGTACAGCCATTTTTAATTATTTGTAATAAATAATTAAATTCACTGTTTTCCATTCTTTCCACACCAAGCTGTGAATTAAATTAACAAACAATTTTTAGCTTATTTTGCCCATATTTAAAAACAAAACAAAAAATATTTGGGACACTTTGTGACTCAAAATTCATACTAGGGTTCCAGCAGAGTACATTAAGTATCCATCTCATCACAATACATGGTGTCATCATTTAATCTTACAGGATATGAATATGATTTGTGTTTGCATCAAAATCAGTGCTTTTTATCACTGTCCCTTAATGATTCATAACCTGATCTTTGTCAACCTTTAAGTGTTCAATTATTAACTATTGCAGTAAACCTTTGATAATAAAGTCAAACATTGGCATGTTTGAAGCTCTCCAGAAAAATATGTGTCAGGGGTGTAATTACGTAAACAAGAACAGCTTTGTATGGGCTGGAAGACCTTCTGTGGTCTCCATTTGCTTTTCTTATTTTCTCCATCCAGAACTGCATTTATTTTCATGACTATGAAGCTGTCCCACATGTTGTCTACTTTATATTATAGTATATCAATTTCTCTTGGCTGAATACTTTTTTTCTTATATAAAGCTTAGAAATGCAGAAGCATCCTACCATGCTATTCCATATGAAAGATTACAGAGTATAGATCAAGAGTTAGCTATAAGTTCAACCAATAACCCAATCTCACAGGATGGCTAATCATATGTGGAATCAGAAAAAAACAAAAGATGTAAGTCTAATGTACTAACTAATCTGCACTAGCAAACTTTGGGTAGAGTATAAGAATATCTTTCAATAACTTTGAATCGAGATATTAGGTTTAGGTTTATATCAAACCTGTTTATATGAAAGCCAATATATTTGAAAATAAACCACAAATTTGTTATATATTCACAAAACCAGTAATATTTTAAGAGCTCTCTTGGCTAGGAATTTTATGGATTATATATGACTTCTTGCTCTCTTACCTATATAAATCCATATACACATCACAAGATAATTTCCACTGTTATTAGTATACCTCTTTTACACATCCAGCTGGCCAACTAATTTGATGATACCAGAGGTAGTGTTCCTAATGAGTGGCTTGTATTATTTGATCCATATTAGGCATAAGCTTGAGCTATAATGATGAAATTGTATGTATTTAGGCATTGTATGTACTAGCTCTATCTATAAATCCATCAACTTTGTATCTTACCTTGTATGTATGTATGTACCTTACCTGAATAAAAATTTATTTATTTATTAAATAAATAGTTTTCTCAATGGATAACCTGAGACAGATTATTTGGCCATTCTTGCTGGTATTGTATATACACATACTGTATACTGTTTAACAGCCCCATTCAGCAGCACTGGTTCTTTATAGTGTTATTTATCTAAAACATATTTTTCTTAAGCCCATCACACTGAATACTGAAAGTGGTTACATTTCGCTGCTGCTCAGCATTTTTTTTTTAAACAAGTTGAGCTTTAAAACGAAAGTGAAAACAAATGAAAACATCAGAGTCATCAACATATAATGTTATCATGTATGCTTCAACATAGATTCTTTCTCCCTCTCACATGGTGATGTTCGTCCATCGTAGTCGAAGATGTTCATGACTTCAATATATCAGGTCGAAGGTCGGTGGCTGTGTGTGTGTCATATGATGGATGATGAGACCAATCTGGGTCCGGAAGGCTCGCCCACACACGAGACACTGGTGAGTGGGTGCTACTGTGGAGGTTAGTCCACAGTAGCAATGGCTCTCTCTCACATACTTACACACTGACTCAATGACACACACGCTGACACACACACACACACACACACACACACACACACACACACACACACACACACACACACACACACACACACACACACACACACACACACACACACTTACAAACACTTGTCAGCAGTTGCCTAACTCCCAGGCACATATTTACAGATAGATGAACTGAGGTTCCATGTGGAAGGAAATGTGCCCAAACGTCTCGTCTCGATAACTGAAATCCGGGTACACTTTGCTGTTTATTTCAGCAGTGACTGTTTACCTTATTCCAATGTATCTTATAGATCATGTGATGATTCCTGATGATCCACGTATGATCCTTGTACCTGCTGGTAGAATATCAATTTTTTATAGTCATCACACAAATATTTTGTAATACTCTGTATGCATGTATAGAGAATGTAGTATAGTTACATTCTATACGTAATTAAAAGTGACATTATTATTATAATAGCCAGGAAAATATGAATTATGAGTATTTAGCTGTTTCAGCCATAGAGTTATATATATATATATATATATATATATATATATATATATATATATATATATATATATATATATATATATATATATATATATATATATATATATATATATATTGCTATTATAATAATAATGTCATATCTTATATATATCACATAAGTATGATATGTAATCATACAGTATATGATATGTAAACACACATGATGATATATAACCAAGTGATGATATATAATCACATATGATGATTTATAATCATATATAATTATATATAATCACATATATAATGTTTTGTGACAACATATAATCACACACTATCATAAATATTATGATGCTATATACTGACACAAGAATGAATACTTGAGAAAGATCACCAGTTTAGGTCATAAACAAACAACAGGCAAAACATAAGAAGAGAGAGAAGACTGACATTTCTTAAAGCATTAGTGTGATAGATGCAAGATTGTTAAGTTGTGGGTAAGTTAATCAAAGTTACGTTACATTAGGTGGCCATTGTATGAGAGTAGTTGAGAGAGTTGCGTACTTTGGCGAATGATGAAATTAGGTCTTTAAATTAGTAAAGTCCTGGGTAAATACTGGTTTGAAAATCGGCGGGTTGTTGATTTATAGAACAAATTATAGAGTAACATGATGGACATGGGATTGCTGGATTGTTTCAAGCTTAGGTTAGACATACTGTATATATAAATGAGTATAGTGAATATAAATAGGGGCTGCCTCCCATGGGCCAATAGGCCTTATAGACCTATGTATGGAAGCTGCACAAGTCTTCATATACTGTATAGGGGTATTTACCATTTTATCAACATTTAACTGCATTTTACACATATGCTCTCTTTGTATACATATATATTTTTTTTAACTCCTAGGTGTCCTAGGAAAACTATGAAACATGTATCTCCTAAAGGAAGGCAACTTCAAGCATAATTCCACATGTGTTAACGAGAGCTTACTATACCTGGATGTTATTTGAGTGGGAGAGTCGCACCGTATGTATATGAACATATAGTCTGATAACTGGCATTTGAAGAGAAACTTTAATGCCAATTTTAAGATGCCCTTGGGTTAAAAATACTGCTTTAATAGAGAATTTTGAATTGCCAGATATGTCTTAGCCATTTGCCTCTGATTAGTTTAATTAACCCCCAGTAAGTTTTGATTTGACTATAAGTTGTTTAAGAACTATACCTGTAGTATCAAAATTCGAATCAGACACTATTCATAACAACTTGTACAAATCGTTACAATAATGACTGGACTAAATAGGTGTTCAGCTGTCTAAATTAAGCTTACATTTTTTAAACAATCGTGAGTAATATTTAGCTTATAATTCATAAGTTGATAGTAGAACACAAAGTGCAGTTTCCCATAAGAGCAATGAGACAGATATTAGCACAATTCATATCACACAATTCAGATGACGAGAAGACGATTTGAAGAAGACCGGGCTTGAGCTTGTGAAAGAAGAAAAAGGGGCTTGAGGTTGTGAAAAAAGGAGATTGGGCTTGAACTTGTGAAAGAAGGAAACTACCCAATGAGCAGAGCACCTAAGAGTGGCACCCAAGACCCAAGAGTCTACTCATTGGGTAGTGCTCACTACCCAATGAGCAGAACACCAACAAGAGTTGGTTCGACGTTGAATCAACGTCATTAACGTTAATTCAACGTTTAATCGACATTAATTCAGAGTTGATATGATGGATAGTAAATCAAAGTCAACTGAAATACTCACCCAGCGTCAGTGGCAATCATACCTGTGTCGTCGAAGTAGCTCTGCGTCGTTTTATATTTCGGGAACAACGATAAATTCCCACCAAAAGTACAATCCCAATGAGCGAACCACATATAGCTAGAGTAGTAGTTAATCCAGGGTCGTGTTTACGAGTAATCCCTATTGACGCCCGCGACCCCAAGCCTGCACCATTGATGGCCTGCATGGAGGTCAAAATAGGAGTTATTAATAATGGAGATATTGCCACCTCCAGTGTAAATATTTGCACAATAACAGCTGTGTTAAGTAGGGTATTACTGCTATACTCTTGAAGGAATGTGCTATACACTTGCAGGAATGTGCTATACACTTGCAGGAATATTCTTTGCACGTGTAAGAACGGCTTAACACTTGCAGAAATGTGTTATGCACTTGTAAGAATTTGCTGTACACTTAATAAGTGGGTGTTTTATGGACTTGTATGAGTCTGCAATTCACTTGTTGGAATGTGCTATATACTTCTACGAATGTGCTATATACCTTTAGGAATGTCCAATACACTTGATGCAATTTCCTATACATTTGTAGGGATGTGCTATTCACTTGTAGAGATGTGCAGTGCATTTATTAGAGATATACACGTGTAGAGATGGGCTATGCACTTCTTGGTATGAGTTATACACTTGATATAATGTGCTATACACCTGTAGGAGTGCACGGTACAGTTAAAACATCAAAGAAGTTGTATAGGAAAAATATGTTTATATAAGACCTAAACTTAGACAGCTTATGAAAGGTTAACTTCCCAGTGGGACCATTATCCAAGAGTGACGTTAGTTCAACATTAAATCAACGTTGAGGACATTGAATTTATGTTATCAACGTGGATTGAACGTTGAATCAATGTTACTTGAGCATGTTTGGTCAACTGTGTCGTGGAATTTGTTTCCCTGTTATTGAACAAATTGTGTCGGCACTGATGTCATTGATGATGCTAGTAAAGTTAGAACTAAATTTATTGATGAAGCATTTGTTGTAGTTTGTTGTTCTGTTGGTGAACCTTTGTCCAGTGGGTGAATGTACTTGAATAACCTCTGCAGAACCCGTTCTGATTTTGGCAATACTGAAGTGTATGTGGGAGTATTTGACTACTAAGGAAGGGAAGGGAACTATCAGGTGGAAAGCGCCAAGCCATTACGACTATATAGCACTGGGAAGGGATCAGGATAAGAATTTGGGATGAGACAGGATGGGGGGGAAGGAATGATGCCCAACCACTTGGACGGTCGAGGATTGAACGCCGCCCTGCATGAAGCGAGACCTGACTACTAAGGAGAGAGAGCGAGGTATTTTGACTTAACTAAATTGTGAGCTGGAAATATTGATTTTATTATAATGCGAGTTAGATATTTTTAGTTTTCTGGTGTGTAAGTGAGGTATTTTGACTTTACTCTAATGTGTGCTGGGAATTCTGACCCTACTGTAATATGAACTAGATATTTTCACTATACTGAAGTGTGACTTAGATATGTTGACTTTACTTTGAATCCCAAATCGTAAAATCATTGTGTTACTCTGGATGCTGTGACGATGAGGTCATCAGAGAGCAATAGGTTATCTGGATGCTCAATGTATGTTATTAATATATTTTGTTTGGGACAAGAAGCCTGTGTGTATATATACTTTAGGTTTGTATCGAGGTTCTCCCAATGTGGAATTACCGACCCTCCCCAGGATGCAACCCCACCACAGTTGCCTAACTCCCGGGTAGCAATTTACTGCTTCGTGAACAGTTTTATCCCTGGGAGGAGAATAACTGATTGTGCATGTTTAATTTCACCTAATTATGGAGAGTTAATTTTTCAATTACCCTCGACAATGAAGAAAAACGTAAGAAATATTGAGAAGATTCGTGTTAGAATTATTAATTCCCCGCTCAAGGTCAAACTACTAATCTTTTTCCAGCATGCAATCCCACAAGTTGCCTAACTCCTGGGAACCTACTTACTGCTAAGTGAACAGAAGCATTAGGTGACATGAAACGTGCACAACCAGTTATTCTCCACCCAGGGATAAAACACTGTTCACCAAGCAGTAAATAGGTACCTGGGAGTTAGGCAACCCTTGTGGGGTTGCATCCTGGGGAAGGTCGGTAATTGCACATTGGGAGAACCTCGATACAACCCTGAAGTATGTACACAGGATTCCTGTCCCAGACAACGGGTAAAATTATTAGGATATTTCATTTACTCAAACTTACCATAATATTAACGCCATATGTATAACCAGGGTCTATGTCTTCCATTGTATAAGCTCTATAATGAGGTTCAAGTTGAACTTGTCCGTCCAGCGCTTCACCAAGCTTTCCCCAGTTGAGCAGCCAGCCCTTCAGGACACCGTTGATGTGATCAGGAAGCGACCAACTTAAAGTTCTTGTTTTGTGAGTGGGGCTTGTGATGCTGAGGTTTGTCGGGGGGCTGGACTCTGTTTATAGCAAAGATGATATAACCTTTTCTGCGGGGAGCCCCTTCGGCTCCCTGGAGCTATCGGGCTAATATGCGATATATTAGACTAGGGTATTAGTCAAAGGTGTCGTTCAGCCTACCGGGAACCACGAGCCAGACCCTGGCCCCACCCCCCCAGAGAGACACAGGGAGCTATGGCCCTTGGAAAATCCCTGTGGTTGGGGGACTTCCTAATCTGCCATTGACCAGGGTTAGTAGTAGGCATCCATCAGTCTCAGGAGACTATGGTGTTGTGCTCTGGAGTGGCCTCACTAGGGCGCAAAGCCAGGGTAGGTTGATATGGAGAAGCTGTTACCCAGGCAGCAGGTCAGGAAGTCCCCCAACCACAAGGGTTTTCCAAGGGCCATAGCTCCCTGTGTCTCTCTGAGGGGGGCCAGGGTCTGGCGCGTGGTCTCCTACCTTTCTGGGTTAGGCACCCAGAAAGGTAGGCATAACAAAACAGACCCCACATGGTAAGAAAATTGCAACCGAAAATCGAACAGAGAGGCAGAACTCTCCCAAACCATAAGGAAACAAGCAAACATCATACACCGTCGCTCGTCCGCGCAGCCTTCCCCCCCCCCGGGAGGAAGGGGGGAGCCCCGGACCCTCTGCGCCTGCTACCCATCAACTCCAGTTCGTTGGTTAATGTGATCTAGGGCGGTCGTCGACACCGGCCTCGATTTCCAAAGCAGTGTTTTGCCTTTGTGGTGTTTTCTGCAGTGTTGTTGCGTGGTGGCCAGGTGTAAGCAAGTGTACCAGGGCTGCATGCGCTTTGGGCGGCCAACCCTAAGAGCCCTGTGAGTAAAACCCCCTGGGTGCTAGGGTTATCTTCCCCTGGTTCTTCCAGGACACCATTTCCGTGGGGTGTTTTTGCTGCTCGGCATTTACTCCGCCCTTAGGGCCAGCTGGGATTTCGTTGCCATTGTTTGGCCTTTGGTAGGGAGTAGTATTGTTGCTGGTTAGGACATCAAGGTGTTGCGCATGCAGCAGCCGGTTCCTGTTTCCTCTAGGGCCGTTGTATTTTTGCTGTTTTTTCTTTTTGTTTTAGTTCTTTGCCGAGTGGGGGGTGTCTGTCTTGTGTGGCTATAGGACCACTTCTATTGGGTTGGTGGCCCTCCGCTAGGTCCCCGTGATTGCACACATCGCAGGGGTTTCAATGTTTGATCTCCCCCCTTTAGCTTGCGTTCGGGGTGGATGTCACTTCTGCCCCGTTCCGTAAGTTCTCATATTTTGTTTCACCTACTTTTTGCTCATGCTCCGCCTGAGCCATCCTGGTCCTTGGACAGGGTGTTTTCTTTCCTCTCTTCGCCTCGGTTTATGGTGGCCTCTTTTGTTCAAGACTGTTTTTCGAGGGCTCTTTCTGTTACCTTCTGATGGAGTTCTGGGAATTCTTCTACTCCCCAAGCCCGGCCCGAGGCCAGGCTTGACTTGTGAGAGCTTGGTCCACCAGGCTATTGCTTGGAGCGGCCCGCAGGCCCACATACCCACCACAGCCCGGTTGGCCTGGCACTTCTTATAGAAAATCTAGTTTTCTCGTGAAGAAGTCCACTGTTGTTCCCACAATATTTCTTATACTCGCTGGGAGAATGTTTAACAACTGTGGACTTCTGACGTTTATACAGTGTTCTCTGATTGTACCAATGGCACCTCTGCTCTTCACTGGTTCTATTTTGCATTTCTTTCATTTCGTTCACTCCAGTATGTTATTTTACTGCATAGATTTGGTACCTGGCCCTCTAGTATTTTCCACGTGTATATTTCTTATCTCTCTTGACTCCTTTCTAGTGAGTACATTTGGAGAGCTTTGAGACGATCCCAATAATTTAGGTGCTTTATCGCGTCTATGCGTGCCGTATATGTTCTCTGTATTCCCTCTATTTCAGCAATCTCTCCTGCTCTGAAGGGGGAAGTGAGTGCTGAGCAGTACTCAAGACGGGACAACACAAGTGATTTGAATAGTACAACCATTGTGATAGGATCACTGGATTTGAAAGTTCTCGTGAAGGCCAGAGGCCAACCCAGAGGCCAACCCAGAGGCCAGTGTTGGCATTGACCTCTGGATGTTGTGTGGGGGAGCTTCATGCTCTCCTCCGGCGCAGGGGTTTCTCCTCCTTCGGTCCTGGCGGTAGGTTTGTTCGGTTGCAGCCGTCTCCTCCTTTTCTGGTGAAGAACGAGACGGCAGTTTTCCGGAGGGGTCCTTGGGTCAGTGATGCTTGGTTTGCCGGGAGGTGCATCATGTGCCGAGTCCGTTTGCACGCCTCGGCTTTGGTGGCTGGGGATGCGCATTGGGTTGATCTAGTTTTCCCTCGTTCCCTGTTCCAGGGCTCGGGTCTCCAAGATCGTCCGCACGGTTATTAAGTCTAGCCAAACTGCGGTCTATCATCGTGCTCATAACGTTCGCAAGTTTGCTGCTTTGGCTGCCGTCTTCGGCGACACGTCTCGGGCTGACATTCGGGCGTGGGGATTTTGGAGGTCGAACAGGGTCCTGGCCGCCCACTATTTGGTAAACATTCCTGGTCTTGGGTGTTCGTGTGTGGCTTTGGGTCGCAGGTTGCAGCCAGTTGTCTGGCCTTCGAGTTGAGGAGCGCATGGCGGCAGCTCCCGAGTAAGTCCCTCTTATACTTATATTTGGTTATGTAACCCCCAGGGATCCAAAGAGGCTCTCCACAGAAAACCAGGGATGACTGTAATGAAAAGCCATTTCCTAGGGAAGCCATGGAGGCTTCCTGGCACTCTCCCTCCCTCTGGTTGGCGGTTTTTCGTGCTGTTTTGATGCCTAGCCTTTGAAGTGGAGTTGCTGGGTAGCCGGCGCTGAGGGTCCGGGACCCCGCCCTCTTGGGGGGGGGGGAAGGCGGTGCAGCATCGGTGTATGATGTTTGCTTTTTTTCCTTGGGATTTGGGGGAGTTCTGCCTCTCTCTTCAGTTGCAAGTTTTTTACCATGTGGGGTCTGTTTTGTTACACCTACCTTTATGGGCTGGGTGCCTAACCCTGGTCAATGGCAGATTAGGAAGTCCCCAACAACAGGGTTTTTCCCAGGGGCCATTGCTCACTGTGCCTCTCTGAGGGGGCCAGGTTCTGGCTCGTGGTCTCCGGTAGGCTCCATTGACTAATGCTATAGTCTAATATATCGCATATTAATCTGATAGCTCCAGGGAGCCCTCCGGGGCTCACCCAGAAAATGTTGTTTCATTATATTCATCGCTGTTTTTTTATTAGGAATGTATTAGATTTTGTTTACATACGAAGTATGATTTTTTTTAGTTTATAAAATGAAGCTGTTAATGAGAGCTTGATAGTATGTTAAATTATCACTGGGATTGACTGTCACTGAAAAGTCATTGCCAGTGAAGGTCACTGCCAGTGACAATCACTGTTCATAATGGTCAATGTTCATGACGGTCACTGTTTCTTACAGTCACTGCCTATGCCTGCGTCACACTCGGGTATATAGCCAGAAGTCCCACCCGGAAATTTCTCTCCTACTCAGGAATCAAACCCGGATCCCCGATTGTGAGTCAAGAACGAACCCAACTCAACAGTTTATGATGATCTTGACTTTTAACTGTGTGATCTGATCCTTTTTTACAGGTTAAACTTTGGTTTCTGAGATACACAAGATAATAATAGTATGATAGTATCCCATTGTTGAAGATAAGAAACCTATGGTTATTGAGATCAACCTAGGCCAAAGTCTGACCTTTCCCAGAATGCAACACGCAACAGTCTACTAACTCACAGGTATCTATTTACTACGAGATGAACAGGTTCATCAGATGTAAGGAAATGTGTCCATACGAATCAACCAGACGGGAGTCGAACCTGGGGACCAATCATGCTGTGATACGTCAATACCAATTCAGTATAATGCAATATATAAAAAAATAAGTAAAGAAGAGTGAAAACTAGAGCATAACATACGTGTCTGAGGCGTCACGACCGAACAGGATGGCGGTGTGCCCGTGACATTGTGCGCATCCACGAACACTGTCGCAGTGACGTTAGTGTACGGATCTACGCTGTGTATCAAGCTTCCGGTGTAGTTTCCCGTTTCGTTACTCCACAAGACCACCCAGTTCCAGGTGGCGAAGTAGTTGAAGCCCCAGGGGCACTCATCTCCTCCACCATGTTCAGTAACTTCCACTGTGGTTGAATGCCATATATGAATACTGCAGGAGTCTGGTTGCTTAGGTACTGCGGGAGAAATATGATGAGTCGCCCTAATCGATCGCTTTGGTTATCTGGCAATACAGTGACCCTCAGGTCAATTCAGGTCAATAACTGAGTCATGCAACATTCATTCATTATTGCACTGAAGTTAGTCTCTATTCCCATACATTATTGTAATAATTAACGGATGAGAATGGAGTAGAATAAAGCCTTTAAAATGTTTTGCAACATAGGCTGAGAAGGGAGACTTTAACCTCATTGCGAACGTAATAATATTAGATCATAATGAAATAGCATTGGATGACCCTATTATTAGTGTAGGCTGATGATATGCATATAAAAATCAACTGGAATCATGCAGAGGATTCGACCCTGTACCCTGGCTACTCCCAATCTCACGTCAGTGTGATTTCTTTTGTGTGTAATATGCATATATTAACACTAATTACTTTGTGTTGTAAAATAATGCATATAAAACTATTAAAGGTGATATATTGAATCAGTGTATGGTTAATACATGGATGTAAACATGACTAATCCTTCCGCCCATGCTTACTGGATGGGTGCTGAGTGCAGGAGAAAATTATTATTATATGCAACTAGTTAACCAGAAATGCATATTGCTTATCTTAAAGATTATTTAGGTTGTGTGCTTGAGCTGATTATGTGATAAATATTTCCACTAATCCATTAGTGGCATTGTGTCCTTAATGAATTAATTAAACCCAACTTGTGTTTAATTAGTTCATTCATAATTAATACTATACAAACTTGTGAAGTATTAATTATATATATAATAACTAAGCTAAATGAACAAGAATATAGAAGGTGAGATTATTACGTGGTTGGCTTGGTGTAATGTCAATGAAGGCTTGACATTTCTTGCCGTCTCCATAAATGGACACTGCAATAATCGTATAGCTACAACAGCATCTCAAGTCTTCAAAGTGAACGAATGTGTTGCTCGTGTTCACACGTTGTTCATCATAGCCACTATAGGCATGAATCGCATAGTATTGGGGTTCTACATCTGGTGGTTCCCAAGAAACGTTGAGAGCGAAGTACCCCACCGGTGTCGCCGTCAGGTTCCGCGGCGGACCGTAACCTGTAGGAGAACACACTATTAACACATTACGTCGAGGCTCCTAAACATAGCAGAGATGGGCTTGGGGTCCTCCTCCATCACATGATACCATGATTAGTCCCGTGAGCCAAGAGAGGTTATCATGAATGACATAGGTAACATTCCCTTCCTTTCTTTATAAGTAGCTCCAGGTGGTATCTGGTATGCTCAAACTCGCTGACACAGGGACCAGGTTCTGTCATGACCTCGTGATCAACAGCATCACTGGCCAACAACAGCCTGGCCCAAGTTTCAATATGTGCTTAGGGTAAAGTGGAAAAGGCTAATAAAACAACTCCTGTTTACTGGAACATATAAAATAGGTCACTGTAAAACAATAAGAAGCTAAAATTCTCTACAATTAATACTCTAATCACAACAAGGAACCTAAACACAGCAATCGAAATCATTAACTGCACACACTCAGGACTAGCCGACACAGCCTCCAACCCGGCGCAGTGGTACACTAACCCAAGTAAGTAATTATCAAAAGAAGGCACCAAACCGGGAAGGCTATGTAGCACCATTAAATGTGCGGGATAATCAGAGGGCGCTAAATATCACCAAGGATGCCAATTCGAGAACAAACGCATAAGGCGAACGTTATCACAAGTATCCAAGTCGCCAAGAATTCCATCGAGGGACGGTCGGAAAACAAGACACACTCGTTCTGGAAGTCAGGACATTCAACAAGGATATGCACGACAGGGGCCTCGTAGCCTGGTGGATAGCGCGCAGGACTCGTAGTTCTGTGGCGCGGGTTCGATTCCCGCACGAGGCAGAAACAAATGGGCAAACAAAGTTTCTTTCACCCTGAATGCCCCTGTTACCTAGCAGTAAATAGGTACCTGGGTGTTAGTCAGCTGTCACGGGCTGCTTCCTGGGGGTGGAGGCCTGGTCGAGGACCGGGCCGCGGGGACTTCGGGGCACTAAAGCCCCGAAATCATCTCAAGATAACCTCAAGATAACCGTAAGAGGGACAATGGAATTTGTACAATAAGGAGCAGGGCGGCGCTCCATTAAGTGACCGCCAGTTAAACGGGTATGGCCAATACGTAACCTAGCCAGAGCCGTTTCCCACCACCGGTTACGGTAGTAGGAGGAAGGCCACTGGGACACACGACTCTTAAGAGTACGCAGTTTGTTACCAATAAGAGAAGACCAACAACTCTGCCAGCAGGCAAGGATGGAGGCATGAATAACTGGATAAAAGTCGGAATAAGGAATACCTTTACGGGAGATGGGACAAGAGCGGATAGCTTCCTTAGCAGCAGCATCCACACGCTCATTTAAAGAGACACCAACATGGCTGGGAACCCAGCAAAACTCAACCGACTTAAATTTACTGGAGATAAAAATAACAGTCAATGTTGAATCTCGAGGACCACTGGGTGGACCGGATTAAAGGACCCTAAAGCCATGAGGGAACTACGAGAGTCAACTACCACCACAAAGGAGGATTGACACCGGGAAAGCAGGAGACGAAGAGCATAGGGAATAGCATAAAGTTCTGCTGTGAAGATGCTAGCCTCTGGAGGAAGGCGACACATATAAGTGTGGTCAGGAAAAACAACAGAGTAGCCCACACTGTCAGCAGACTTAGATCCGTCGGTGAAGATGGGAACGGAGTGGGAGTGAGAAGAAAAGTGCTCAAGGAGAGGCGTTTCAGAACTAGAAGGGGGTAAAACTTTAGTGATGCGGGTTAGAGAAGTACAAAATTTGGGAAGGGGGGACCCTCCACGGGGGCAAGGATGGAACAATACGAGGAGAAACATTGGTAATACGAACCGAAAGAGAATCTTGTAAGCGAGACAAACGGACAGAAAGAGGAAGGTGGTGAAGAGGAACTACAGGAGGGGTAAAAGTCAAAGCACGATAGAGGCGAGAGTGAGGATGCTGTAAGGATCGCGCAAGATAACGAAGACAGTAGCGATCACGGCGGTCCTGGAGAGACAGGAAGCCAGTGTCAGCGGACAAGCTGAGGGCGGGAGTTGAACAACAAGCACCGGAGCTGAGGCACAACCCAGTATGGTGCAGAGGATCAAGACGGCGAAGAGTAGAAGGAGAAGCAGAAGAGTATGCAGGGCAACCATAATCGAGTTTAGACAGGACGAGAGAGGAATGCAACGAGAGGAGCGTGCGCCTGTCCGCTCCCCAAGAAGTATGGAACAAAACCTTAAGTAGGTTAAGGGCCTTAGAGCATTCAACACGGAGGTAAGAGACATGGGGCGACCAAGACAAACGAGTGTCAAAGAATAACCCCAAAAGCTTCGTGGAATCTTTGTACTCAAGGGGATGACCATAAAGTGACAAAGAGGGATGATGAACGACCCACTTCAGAGTAAAAGTCATGGCACAAGTCTTAGTAGTAGAGAACTTGAAGCATTGATTGGTGGCCCAAGATGACACGGCATCAATCGCAAGTTGAAGCCGCCGTTGGAGAGGCGAATCATCACCGACAACAAAGAGTAAGACCATCAACATAAAGAGCGGAGAAGATGCCAGAAAGAAGGAAAGAAGACCACTGAGGGCAACCAGAAAAAGAGTAGTGCTCAGAACACTACCTTGGGGTACACCTTCATACTGCCAAAAAGAGGCAGAGAGAATGGTACCAAGCCTGACTCGAAAGGTGAGAGAGAAAGCTTTGAAGGAAGAGAGGGAGATAACCACGAAGGTCAAAAGAACGAAGTTGGGACAGAATATGGTATCTCCAAGTCGTGTCATAAGCCTTTTCCAGGTCAAAAAGGACAGCAACAACGGAGGTCTTCGCAGCAAAAGTAGTACGAGTATAGACCTCCAAGTTCACCAGGACATCAGTCGTGCTGCGGAACTTGTGAAAACCAAATTGAGAAGGAGAAAGGTGGTGATGGTGTTCCAAGAACCACATCAGACGAACATTTACCATACGCTCAAAGAGCTTACAGACAACTCGTGAGAGCAATACGGCGGAAATCCTTAGGGGGACGTACCGAGAGACCCGGGTTTCCGAATAGGGAGTACAACGGCATCGAGCCAGACCTCAGGGATGGACGACGACTCCCAGAGCAAGTTATACAGACTCAGTTAATACCGAGACGTACACGGAGGGAGATGGCGAAGCATCTCATAATGAACGTCATCTGAGCCCGCTGCTGTAGATCCGCAGAGGGCCCGGGCAGACTGAAGTTCAGAAAGAGAGAAAGGATCATTATAGGGAAGGCAGAGATGAGTGTGGAAATCTAAAGGATAAGATCCAAGAACAGGCTTACGAAGAAGGAAGGATTGAGGATGATTAGAAACAGAGCGAACAGTAGAAAACCAATCGCTTGGTCCTGGCCAAACAGTCCTCTCAAGTAATAAGTCTCATTTTGTATGCTAAGGTCCCCAACGTACAAAGTACTATGAAAAGTAGCAGCTCACAAATATCCACGTTTTCTATGCATCGCACACGGGTACTGCAGGAGTCTGGTTTCTTAGGTACTGCGGGAGAATTATGCTCGATCTCATTAGTTATCTGGCAATATAGTGACCCTCTGGTTAATTCAGGTCAATAACTGGGTCATGCAACATGTACTCATTATTGCACTGAAGTTAGTCTCCATTATCATCCATTATTGTAATAATTAACGGATGAAAATGGAGTAGAATAAAGCCTTTAAAATGTTTTGTAACATAGGCTGAGAAGGGAGACTTTAACCTCATTATTGAGAACATAATAATATTAGATCATAATGAAATAGCATTGGATGACCCTATTATAAGTGTAGACTGATGATATGTATATGAAAATCAACTGGAATCGTGCAGAGGATTCGAACCAGTACCCTGGGTACTCCCAATCACACGTCAGTGTGATTTCGTTTGTGCATAATATGCATATATTAACACTGTAATTACTTTGTTTTGTAAAATAATGCATATAAAACTATTAAAGGTGATACATTGATTCAGTGTATGGTTAATACATGGATGTAAACATGACTAATCCTTCCGCCCATGCTTACTGGATGGGTGCTGAGTGCAGGAGAAAATTATTATTATATGCAACTAGTTAACCAGAAATGCATATTGCTTATCTTAAAGATTATTTAGGTTGTGTGTTTGAGCTGATTATGTGATAAATATTTCCACCAATCCATTAGTGGCATTGTGTCCTTAATGAATTAATTAAACCCAACTTGTGTTTAATTAGTTCATTCATAATTGATACTACACAAACTTGTGAAGTATTAATTATATATATAATAACTCTAAGCTAAATGAAAAGGAACATAGAAGGTGAGATTATTACGTGGTTGGTTCGGTGTGGCGTCAATGGTGGTAAAACAGTTCTCGTCGTCTCCGTAAACGGACCCTGCATAAATCGTGTAGGTACAACAGCATGTCAAGTTTTCTAGGAGAACGAATGTGTTGCTCGTGTTTACATCTTTTCTATCAAAGAGATTATCTGCAATAATCGCATAGTATTGGGGTTCTACATCTGGTGGTTCCCAAGACACGTAGAGAGCGGAGTACCCCACCGGCGTCGCCGTCAGGTTCCGCGGCGGACCGTAACCTGTAGGAGAACACACTATTAACACATTACGTCGAGGCTCTTAAATATGGCAGAGATGTGCTTGGGGGTCCTCCTCCATCACATAATACCATGATTAGTCCTGTGAGCCAGGAGAGGCTATCATGGATGACATAGGTAACATTCCACACCTTTCTTAATTAATAAGTAGCCCCAGCTAGGTGGTATCAGGTATGACCAAACTCACTGACACAGGGACGAGGTTCCACACAGCCTCTCGCCCCTCGCTTGCTCCTGAGCAAACAGTCCTTTCAAGTAATACGTCTTATTTTAAATTCTATGGTCCCAAACGATCAAAGTACTATGAAAAGTAGCGGCTCACAAATATCCACGTTTTCTATGCATCGGTAGGTTAGGTTAGGTGGGCTGCTTGGGTTCATACGTTTTGGGTGAAGTTTGCACTTCATATTTTGTCTGTTGTGGTAAATCAAGACAACAGGTTGCCTGATCACAAGTTGGCCAAAAACTGACGCTTCTTCCTTGAAAACATTTGACTCAAATGTCAAAATGAGCCCATTAATTAAGAACATTAAAAACATAAGAAAATAAGAATGTGGGAAACTACAGAAGGCCTGTTGGCATAGTAGTCTACATACTCGGCTCACAACTGAGGATTTAGAGTTCGATTTCCGGATGGGACAGAAGGTGGCACATTTATTTTCACCTGCTGTGAAACATCAGAACTGCCTTTATAAGTTTGTGTAAAGAATAATTTAGAACCTTATATGCCACGTACGTGAGATCAATCTTGGAGTATGCGGCTCCAGCCTGGAGTCCGTATCTAGTCAAGCACAAGACAAAGATTGGGGAAGATTCAAACCTATGCCACCTCACTGGTACCACAACTACGAGGTACGAGATACGAGGAAACTACACGAATTGAACCTCACCTCACTGGAAAACATCAGTGTTAATGGAAACATAATTACCACATGCAAAATTCTCAGATAAATTGATAGAGTACATAAAGACACTATTTAGCACGGGTGGTACTCTTGCAAATGGACATAAGAGGAAATTGAATACCAAAATGAGCAGCAGACACTAGAAATATTTTTTTTCAGTGTCAAGAGTAGTTAACAAAAGAAGTGCAGTAGGAAGTGATATGGTGGAGACAGACTCCACACCAAGTTTCAACTGTAGACATGAAATTTGACTCACACCAAACGTCTGGCCTCCAGCTTTACACTCAGATAAACAGATATTACTCTCTTGTAGAATAGATATATGTGTGTGTGTGTGTGTCATGTTCAGAGCGTGTTGCTGCCCATTTGCATGCAGCTGCGTTTCATACGTCAGCTATGTAAAGAGAGAGAGCCGGATGCCCACCACGTTTGGTTGTCTGTTAGTCACGTGCCAGTGTAACATTCAAGCCAATAACCAAGCAATATATGGCATTATGTCCCCCTTACTACTGTAATCAACCACATCACCACAGTGGAGAACATCATTACCTACCAGAGAAAGCGGGTATCGTGTAAAACTTGAACTGTGGGTACCGGGTATAGGGTGCCATCCAAAGGCCATGTGACTTCCCTGGAACTCCTGGTCGTGAAGGCTCGGGTCTACAGTCTTGACAGCTTGGGCCTTCTATTGTAAATTACTTACCCATAGGTTCAGTGCTATTAAGTAGGTCGCAGTCTCTCAAGCAGTCATTGTCTGATGAGGCCAGAGATGGGATTATGGCAAAGCAATAACACTGAACCTAACAGAGAACAATGATGACTTGCCTTCGGTCTCACAAGGTCTGACATTTACAGTGGCCTGAAAATAGCGAAAAAATTAATTATAAAACTTTTAAATTAGAATTGTATTCAAATATTTCAGAAACTGACGAATGAAAAAGTTTATTATTTCAACAACTCTATTCTACTTGAACAT
Organism: Procambarus clarkii; assembly: GCF_040958095.1. NCBI lineage: Eukaryota > Metazoa > Arthropoda > Malacostraca > Decapoda > Cambaridae > Procambarus > Procambarus clarkii. The sequence goes on along the minus strand of NC_091197.1, from coordinate 6,686,628 downwards.
ACACCGAGGCTGTTATGGTTTAAAGCCATACACTAAGGTTGTCATTGTTTAAAAATATATAGTAAACCACACATCAAGTCTCAAAATATTTTAATATTGAAAATTTTTATACAAAAATATTTTTCCCACTAAATGGTAATACTGAAGTTTAAGTATTGCACAAACTACAATTTTAGTGGTGATATATTTCTTACCATTTTCCACCAACGAAAACTTTACAAGCACAGAAGAATTTGACGTTATTTAGCTGCTTCTGTTAGCCAGTGACAATGTGACGTCACTTGCTGATACTGTCAGCCAGTGACAATGTGACGTCACTTGCTGATACTGTCAACCAGTGACAATGTGACGTCACTTGCTGATACTGTCAACCAGTGACAATGTGACGTCACTTGCTGATACTGTCAACCAGTGACAATGTGACGTCACTTGCTGATACTGTCAACCAGTGACAATGTGACGTCACTTGCTGATACTGTCAACCAGTGACAATGTGACGTCACTTGCTGATACTGTCAGCCAGTGACAATGTGACGTCACTTGCTGATACTGTCAACCAGTGACAATGTGACGTCACTTGCTTATGTTGTCAGCCCCTAATAATATCACCAGGAGACTGACATACCAAATGGGAGAGTACAAGGAAATAAGACCCTTCCTGATAATGATATGGGAAAGGTAACTCTGAGGGAAGACTACAGGAAAATATTAACTTCTTCAATAAGATATGTTGGGAAGCAGTTGACAAATTTTTCCCTCAACAAGTAGTGGACAATGAGAGGTTTAGCCATGGTTAAATTAAGGGTACTGAAGCGAAGTACATAAACATGAGAGCATGAAAAAAACTGCAAAAAGAGAAGATCGACAGAGAACAGAGAGCTTTAAATCAGTTCGTCAAGGGGAGAAGAGAAGCAGTAAGGCAGTTTGGATCGAAAATGCAGATGAAGCAAAAATCCAACCCACGCTATCTCACAGCCACATCAAGAGGGGAAACATCAGATCAGTAACAGGTGATTAAAATGAGGACAGAAGTCAACTCATAGAATGAGGATAACGGATAAGTGTATGAGGAACTCAACTGGAGATTTTGAGTCTTTGCAATAGAATAATGAAAAGTTCTTGAACTGAGGGAGATAGTACCAAACTAAGTAGCTCAGAAGATTCTCCGTTGAGATTACCGGAAATGAGGTAAGTATGCATTTAATGGAACTAGGCACAGCTAAGGCGGTGGAACAAGAATGGATCTTTCCTTGAGATCCTATCTGGCCATCACAAAGGGTCCCTATTGCCAGCACATGGAGCAGAATCCTTGTGCTGGCCACTCACATTAATAAATAACAAGTCACTGGAAACAGGAGAACTGCCAGAAACTTAGAAATTGCAAGTATGCTGACAATTTTTCAAAATGGGAAACAGACAGGGGACAAAACTGCAGATCTGTGTACCTTTTATGCATGTGATGGAAAAGTCAATAAAAAAGAGGTAGATAGACAATCTGAAGAGGAACATCTTTATAGCAACAGGAAGGGTTCATGGCTAACAAATTATGCCTCAAAGATTTGAGCTCTATGACTGGACGACAGAGATCAGTCAAACCAGGGCAAGGTGAGCGAAGTGGACATTTCTTAGACTGTCAGAAATTCTTTGACACAGTGACCCACAGGAGACTAATACAAACAATGTAGAAACATGCAGGAATGACAGGAAATGTGCTTTAGGGGATTACAGAACAGAAAACAGAGAAACGCAATTAGAGGAGAGACCTCACAGTGACAGGATATTACCAACGACGTCCCACAGGGGTTAGTGCTAGTTAGTCCTATTCCCAATAAATGGGAATGACTTACCAGAAGGAATAGCCTACTTTCCTCATTGAATCAGACAGAAAAACGTCATGGTTCCAAAATTTGTAATGAACCACAATAGACACTAAGTTACAGAGATGATTTTTGACATGCGTATACAGAAGGGAAATTTTGAAGAAGAAGGTGAAGAATTGTAGCGAATCAGAACAGGGGAGAAGGGGCACCTACATGAAGGGCCCCACTGATGGGGACAAAGAGCTAGTGTTGTGGGTGTCCATAACTTCACGGACCAGGCTAAAGGAGTGGATCTAAATGATCTAAAGGAATGGTTCACTTTTGGAAGCTTTTGCCACCTCCCTCGTTACTAACCTCGCTTCATTAACTACTAGTTTGTCTGAGAGTGACCCTACTTCTGATGCTCTGCTTCCCTACACTTCTACTTTCATGATGTCCTCTTCTACTTCCACTACTCCGTTACCAAACACTCTACCACATACAGCAAAATTCAGCCTTTCTTTTTCGCCCCATTCCTCTGTCTCCTCCTATTCCACTTTGTCTTTATCTTCAGTCTCCTCACACTGGCATTTTCCACCACTCTTCGCTTCACGAATCTCCTCTTCCTATCCTTGTCTTCCTTCATTATATTCTCTCCCTTATGCTTTCACTCTCTTTTCTCTCGTTTTCTACTGCTTCTCCCCTTTATTCTTCCTCTTTCATCATGTTTCTCCTCCCCACCCTGTACTTCCTCACCGCGAGCGTGACTGACCTGGGCAGCAACAGTCAACACCAGGACACCAAGCTGCAGTACACGCGCACACCAGCACAGCATAGTGGTGCTGCTGGCTGTGGTGCTGCTGGCTGTGGTGTTCCTGGCTGTGGTGTTCCTGGCTGTGGTGCTGCTGGCTGTGGTGTTCCTGGCTGTGGTGTTCCTGGCTGTGGTGCTGCTGGCTGTGGTGTTCCTGGCTGTGGTGTTCCTGGCTGTGGTGCTGCTGGCTGTGGTGTTCCTGGCTGTGGTGTTCCTGGCTGTGGTGTTCCTGGCTGTGGTGTTCCTGGCTGTGGAGCAGCTGGCTGTGAGGAAGGACTGCTGTACAGGACTTGCCGTGGGTGCCAATATCGCGCAGTGGGTGATATTGCGTGTACCGTGTGGCTATCTTATCTGACGTTGAATTGCTCATGATAAGTAAACCTTCACCAGCCATTACCAATACAAACAATATATCAAATTGATATACACTAATGCATTTAGTTGAGGCAAAGGAGAAATGGATAAAAATGGATTGAAACTACCGGATATATAATTGTGTAGGATTCTGTAGAGTGAAATGTTTCCCAGTCCATGTTGACTGTGGCAGTAGATGGGGTTGAGAGCAGGATATTTAGCCTTAGTGGTGAGGATGGTAGGATACACCCACGTATAATCTGGATGGTAATAGTTGACTGCTTAACAAGTAGTGTTTGGCATATAGTGCTCTGCTATGTCAAATCTTTGATATTCGTTGTAACTGTCGATTATTTCGTGTTGTTTTTTTCCAGATATCTCTGGCGATGGTCTGTGTGTGTGTAGAAATTTTGCTTTCTTTGATAGAGCTCTGTTGTTTGTGCATTGTTAGACGCCTTGCAAGAGATATTGTTGTCTTGCTTATATATTGAGACTGTCGTTGGGACTGTCAGTTCCCAAGTAGGCATTTAAAGGCATAAACGACATTCGTCTCTTTCAAAGCGCTTCGTCTGGTGTCGGCAGAGTTCTTCATGCACAAGTTTGCAGTCTTCTTGTTGCTGTAGTAAAATGCCTCCGAAGATGTTGAGATCTTCAGCGAAACTCATCATTTAGCAACAGGCCAATAAAATTGCAAAATAAACCGTGTAGCTCGTTTTTCAACTTTATTTCCAAGTAATGAATAATGCAAAAAATAAAAAGAGGATTCATACTAGAATCATTTGACTTAACCCCTTTTCAAATTTTAAAATTTTAATGGTCAGGTGCGTGTCACTAAAGGATGTGCTGCGGGGATTAATTTTTAACATATTTGGAAGCAGAAATGTTATAATTTAATACAAATGGAGAGTAATGGCATTTATAATCCATCTTGGATAAAGAGAGATGGGTGTTACCCAGTCTAGTAATTTACCTAGTCTAGTAATACCCAGTTGAGTAATTTTGCCCTGCATTTGTATTGGTCGGCTGGAATAGTTGTGGTGGTGTAAACTAGCAGTTTTATCTTAGTCGTTTAGATGGTATGGCATACCTAAAGTGCAAGTTGGTTGTTGATGGAAGTGTTTAATGTATAGCGCTTCAGCTATATCTACTCCTCCACTGTATTTGAATATGACGATTATTTTGGTGTTACTGATTAGGATATCTCTGGAGATGGGCTTGTTGTGTATAGTAATGATGTGATCTTTGACATTACCTTTTTTGTATGTATATTGTCTAGTCTAGAGAAGTTATTGTCTTGCCTGTATATTGAGACCGTTGGAGGAAATTTCTCTAGCTCCAGGAAAGGCAAGAGTAAACCAGCTTTTTGATAACACTAGAAAATTCTTATATTTATTTTGCAAATAATTATGCACAGTAGCGACACTTACCTGTTTGGTTCATTAAGGTGTCAACTTTACCTATGTTTCCCATGTTTTAAATTATTCTTTTGATATAAAAGAGACAATTCCTCTTACAAGACTCTCTCTCAACCAGAGGAAAAAAGACCTAAATATCATAAATATAATCAAGTAAATATTTACTATGACACGGTTCATGTAGTTCTCATAGAAAAAAATTACATTTCGAAAAATTATTGAAATAATTTTTGCTCACTCTTCTACTTTCTGTAGACATACATAACATATAAATTATAAGACATGGGAAAGAATCCCTAAGTGACCCAAGATTAAACAAGAGTTGCCTGCTAAAACCACCACAGTGTAGGTGCCTGCTAGGAACCACCACAGTGTAGGTGCCTGCTAGGACCACCACAGTGTAGGTGCCTGCTAGGACCACCACAGTGTAGTTGCCTGCTAGGACCACCACAGTGTAGGTGCCTGCTAGGACCACCACAGTGTAGGTGCCTGCTAGGACCACCACAGTGTAGGTGCCTGCTAGGACCACCACAGTGTAGGTGCCTGCTAGGACCACCACAGTGTAGGTGCCTGCTAGGACCACCACAGTGTAGGTGCCTGCTAGGACCACCACAGTGTAGGTGCCTGCTAGGACCACCACAGTGTAGGTGCCTGCTAGGACCACCGCAGTGTAGGTGCCTGCTAGGACCACCACAGTGTAGGTGCCTGCTAGGACCACCACAGTGTAGGTGCCTGCTAGGACCACCACAGTGTAGGTGCCTGCTAGGACCACCACAGTGTAGTTGCCTGCTAGGACCACCACAGTGTAGTTGCCTGCTAGGACCACCACAGTGTAGGTGCCTGCTAGGACCACCACAGTGTAGGTGCCTGCTAGGACCACCACAGTGTAGGTGCCTGCTAGGACCACCGCAGTGTAGGTGCCTGCTAGGACCACCACAGTGTAGGTGCCTGCTAGGACCACCACAGTGTAGGTGCCTGCTAGGACCACCACAGTGTAGGTGCCTGCTAGGACCACCACAGTGTAGGTGCCTGCTAGGACCACCACAGTGTAGGTGCCTGCTAGGACCACCACAGTGTAGGTGCCTGCTAGGACCACCACAGTGTAGGTGCCTGCTAGGACCACCACAGTGTAGGTGCCTGCTAGGACCACCACAGTGTAGGTGCCTGCTAGGACCCCCACAGTGTAGGTGCCTGCTAGGACCACCACAGTGTAGGTGCCTGCTAGGACCCCCACAGTGTAGGTGCCTGCTAGGACCACCACAGTGTAGGTGCCTGCTAGGACCACCACAGTGTAGGTGCCTGCTAGGACCACCACAGTGTAGGTGCCTGCTAGGACCACCACAGTGTAGGTGCCTGCTAGGACCACCACAGTGTAGGTGCCTGCTAGGACCCCCACAGTGTAGGTGCCTGCTAGGACCACCACAGTGTAGGTGCCTGCTAGGACCCCCACAGTGTAGGTGCCTGCTAGGACCACCACAGTGTAGGTGCCTGCTAGGACCACCACAGTGTAGGTGCCTGCTAGGACCACCACAGTGTAGGTGCCTGCTAGGACCACCACAGTGTAGGTGCCTGCTAGGACCACCACAGTGTAGGTGCCTGCTAGGACCACCACAGTGTAGGTGCCTGCTAGGACCACCACAGTGTAGGTGCCTGCTAGGACCACCACAGTTTAGTTGCCTGCTAGTACCACCAAAGTGTAGTTGCCTGCTAGGACCACCACAGTGTAGTTGCCTGCTAGGACTACCACAGTGTAGGTGCCTGCTAGGACCACCACAGTGTAGGTGCCTGCTAGGACCACCAAAGTGTAGTTGCCTGCTAGGACCACCACAGTGTAGTTGCCTGCTAGGACCACCACAGTGTAGGTGCCTGCTAGGACCACCACAGTGTAGGTGCCTGCTAGGACTACCACAGTGTAGGTGCCTGCTAGGACCACCACAGTGTAGTTGCCTGCTAGGACCACCACAGTGTAGTTGCCTGCTAGGACCACCACAGTGTAGTTGCCTGCTAGGACCACCACAGTGTAGTTGCCTGCTAGGACCACCACAGTGTAGGTGCCTGCTAGGACCACCACAGTGTAGTTGCTTGCTAGGACCACCACAGTGTAGTTGCCTGCTAGGACCACCACTGTGTAGGTGCCTGCTAGGACCACCACAATGTAGGTGCCTGCTAGGACCACCACAGTGTAGTTGCCTGCTAGGACCACCTCATTGTAGTTAGGAATCAATCAGCTGTAGGCGTTTCTACTGATTAGATACGAGATAAAGTTATCTTCAAAACTCGCCGCGTAACCTTAGCTAACTTATGATAACCTAACTAAGCTACCTTAATTAAAGCTTATTTAACTATAGTTAATCTAACCCAAGTTAATTTAAGTTAAGCTAAACTAAACTAAGGCAATCTCCATGGCGCAGTGCTAACACACTCGCCCCGCGCTTCGCAAGCAATTTGAGCTGGGTTCGTATCCTGACCGAGGAGGACTGACTAGCACCAATCCATAACTTTTTTTTTCAGGAATATTCCTGCGCGGGCCCTAACCCTCTGGCTGGCCCACTAAGTGTTGCTTGTTTCTGTTTTACTTGGGCGGAGTATGAGTATTTATGACTTGTATGGTCGCTTCAGTAAGATTTTGTCATATGTGTTTAACAACTTCTTCTGCTCTGTTGAATCTAAGTTGAAATCTTAATGGGTTTGTAACTGTGCACTGTGTTAGATAATGTTCCAGTAGTCTGTCGGGCATTTCTCCACAGTGTTGACATTTCCTCTCATCTTCCGGAACCTGTAAGCCTATTTACCATGCACATGGGTATCCAAGCCTGATGCGATGTAAGTGTACTCCCAGACACCTGTTTACTGCTGGGTGAGTGCGGGCATCATGGATGGGAAAAGGAACTCTGCCAATTTGTTTCCGATTCCGCCGGAAAACGAACCCGGGCCATTAGGACTACGACCCCAGAGCGCTGTTCACTCAGCCGCGAGGCCCCATATGTGTGTGCGTGTGTGTGTGTGTGTGTGTGTGTGAGAGAGAGAGAGAGAGAGAGAGAGAGAGAGAGAGAGAGAGAGAGAGAGAGAGAGAGAGAGAGAGAGAGAGAGAGAGAGAGAGAGAGAGAGAGAGAGAGAGAGAGAGAGAGATCTTGATAAAGAGTGCCATCTAGAGGCTGAATGTTGCATCTAGCTGTGAGGACACCAACTGATGACGTCACAGGTTAGGATGCCAGATATATTTTTGTCTATCACCGGTTTTATTCTGCAATAATTCTTTATCTCCTAATTAACAATTTCAAATGGTTGAAAAGTTTCACTTTTATTGGGTGCATAAGAGATAAAACAGAATGTTATAAGCAGGGCAGGTGTACCGAACACAGGTGATATTATTGAGTGGGTGGAGCCTTTAGTGTTCCCTTCCTGTGATTGGCTATTGCGGTGAATGTCAACAAAGTGTTTCTACCAATGAGGCACAAGTAGGGGAATGCTTTCTTGAGGACAACAACACTTAAGTCTTATCGGTTGCTGTTGATCCGTTGATAGTTTAATGTTCTCCCAATAGATGGCGTCAGCTGTTTCTTATAGACTGCTTGGAGGTGAGCCCTTGTCGATTGTTTAATTTTATGACAATAGATGACATCAGCTGTATCTTATAGGCGTCCTTACGATGTTTAAATCACAGTAGGACTTACTTATGATTCCTATAGTACAAAAAATGCCTATTGTGTGTCGAGTACAGTCACTAATATGGACGAATAGTTTAGTCTGGTGAATACACGGGTTTTTGACATTTGACATCCAACATTATTTCCGGAACAGCAAATTCTTACAGTAACATTCGTTTCTACAACAGTAAACTGTTAGTTCATATTAATGACTGTTACATATGGAAAACAGTTTTGTGCTGTGTGTTGGTGCTGGGTACTGTGTAACTCAGTGTGGTGGTGTGTGTTGGTGCTGGGTACTGTGTAACTCAGTGTTGGTGCTGGGTACTGTGTAACTCAGTGTTGGTGCTGGGTACTGTGTAACTCAGTGTTGGTGCTGGGTACTGTGTAACTCAGTGTTGGTGCTGGGTACTGTGTAACTCAGTGTTGGTGCTGGGTACTGTGTAACTCAGTGTGGTGGTGTGTGTTGGTGCTGGGTACTGTGTAACTCAGTGTTGGTGCTGGGTACTGTGTAACTCAGTGTTGGTGCTGGGTACTGTGTAACTCAGTGTGGTGCTGTGTGTTGGTGCTGGGTACTGTGTAACTCAGTGTTGGTGCTGGGTACTGTGCAACTCAGTGTGGTGGTGTGTGTTGGTGCTGGGTACTGTGTAACTCAGTGTTGGTGCTGGGTACTGTGTAACTCAGTGTGGTGGTGTGTGTTGGTGCTGGGTACTGTGTAACTCAGTGTGGTGGTGTGTGTTGGTGCTGGGTACTGTGTAACTCAGTGTGGCGCTGGGTACTGTGTAACTCAGTGTTGGTGCTGGGTACTGTGTAACTCAGTGTGGTGCTGGGTACTGTGTAACTCAGTGTTGGTGCTGGGTACTGTGTAACTCAGTGTTGGTGCTGGGTACTGTGTAACTCAGTGTTGGTGCTGGGTACTGTGTAACTCAGTGTTGGTGCCGTCTATGGATACTGAGCTTTGCAGGATAAATAAGACTAAAATATACAAATTTTCGAGGTAATGAATTATTATACTATTTTTTTTTACAACTCGTACACTCGACATATATTTCACAGCACGAAGGATATTGTATATATATTTTTTACAATAGAACATATAATTACACCCATAAGAGAGAATGTCTGTCTGTTCGAGGTCAGAGGTCAGACAGTTGCCGGTTGCCTCACTGAACTTTTCCTGGTTAATTGTGATTGTATGGAGAGTTTCATAAGGTGGTTGGGTACAACCCCTCCCCCATGCCCCTCTTTAAGTACGATTGATTCCTATTGTGATAACCAACGACTACTATGAAGTATGTGTGTGTGTGTGTGTGTGTGTGTGTGTGTGTGTGTGTGTGTGTGTGTGTGTGTGTGTGTGTGTGTGTGTGTGTGTGTGTGTGTGTGTGTGTGTGTGTGTGTGTGTGTGTGTGTGTGTGTGTGTGTGTGTGTGTGTGTGTGTGTGTGTGTGTTTGAGTGTATGGATGTGTGAGTGTGTATAATCAAGGAGAAAAACATATCTATTTGCTCCTTAATTTTTCTATCACTGTATGTGCTAAATAAAAACTTAATCTAGGCCTCTATATAATAATAATAATAATAATAATAATAATAATAATAATAAGAATAATATCACATATCCACACCAAATCCTACTTCAAGATGTTTACAATCATGTATATAACATCAATATATTGCATATATGTGGCAAAATTATATACCACAGAAGCATATATATTTTTGGCATTTAAACCACAAAAAAAAATTATTTCATGATTTCGGATGATTTTAATAACATATTTTTTTCTAAGATCACTAGTACAGTATCCAGGGCCGGTGATATTGTAGATTTTCCTTCAAATGATGGATATCGCAAGACGAATGATGGCCCTAAGAGTGGATATCGTAAGAAGAGTGTGGTAACGATACCTGTGTGTGTTCACCTTTCTCTACACTACATGTGTTCCTCCTTCCTCTACAATACCTGTGTGCTCACCTTCCTCTACAATACATGTGTTCCCACCTTCCTCTACAATACCTGTGTGCTCCCCTTCCTCTACAATACCTGTGTGCTCACCTTCCTCTACAATACCTGTGTGCTCACCTTCCTCTACAATACCTGTGTGCTCACCTTCCTCTACAATACCTGTGTGCTCACCTTCCTCTACAATACCTGTGTGCTCACCTTCCTCTACAATACCTGTGTGCTCACCTTCCTCTACAATACCTGTGTGCTCACCTTCCTCTACAATACCTATGTGCTCACTCTAGCATTATCTTCATTTAACACGTGTGATCTATTTATTAATTTCAGTTGACTCATATCATTGTTATCCAAGTCTAAGTGAAGGATACATTACATAGGTTCAATGTGAGTTCCTCTTAAGATGTTCCTCCATTCTTGTAACAAATACAAGACTGTAATATTGCCCTGAATATTTTGTATTTTTTTGTTTTTGTATTTCAGTAGTTTTTTCTCTCTCGTCCCGTCAATTCTTCAACCAATATCGCTGTTGTTTGTAACTCTTTTGTTGGTTCTTGTACCTGAGGGTAAAGTATTGGTGGTTTACACTGATGTAAACAACATGGAACACTTTAAGTTACAAGTAATCATTTATCACGTTAAAAAAAAATGAACAAAAGATGAATAAAGAAATGTATAGGATTGAGAGTCAATATATATATATATTGGGATGTGAGTGAATAGGGAAGTTATAGGGATTGATGTTGCCATCCCTCTACGTGGGTCGTGGGAAGACATGTGAGTGTTTAAGAAATGGGAGGAGACATTACAGAAATATGAGGAGACATTACAGAAATATGAGGAGACATTACAGAAATGGGAGGAGGCATTACAGAAATATGAGGAGACATTACAGAAATGGGAAGAGGCATTACAGAAATGGGAGGAGGCATTAAAGAAATGGGGAGTAAAGAAATGGGTTCACATAAATAAAAGTTAGGTGAAAAAAAAATTATATTTAAATTCTGTAAAGAATGTTTAAGCAACCTCAACTAATGCATCTCATTTTGAACGTCATGGTCCCCAACGTAACAAATTTCAAAGTACTATCAAAAGCAGAGGCTCACAATCATCCATATTTTCTATGCAACAAGTAGGTTAGGTTAGGTGGGTTGCTTGGGTACGTACATTTCAGGTGAAGCTAGTACCTTGTATTCTATACGTTGTGGCACGTGAAAAGAAAGAGGGGGCCGGGTTAAGACCCCTTTACGAAATAAACACTGATGTAAATCACCTTAAATGAATACTTACAAATCTTGAACTTCGTCGTCATCCTGAGGGTTCATGGCTATGTCACTGGACTTGGTGCTTCGTGCAGAGGCCGACTTTCTTGGCCTCATCCTCGTCTTAGAGGAGAAGTAAACACCTCCGGCGATGACCAGGAGGAGCACCAAGCCTCCGACACTGCCTCCCACTATGGCCCCGACGTGAGCGGAGGCGACGCTACCCACCGTGCTGGCCTCCACCTCCGTCGGGAGGCTGACTCCAGCGTCGTTCGCCGCCTGTCGAGAGTTACGTGAGCGGTGTGGTGGTGTAGCCAACAGTAGGGCAGGCCAGGTGTGTAGAGCAGGCCAGGTGTGTAGGGCAGGCCAGGTGTGTAGGGCAGGCCAGGTGTGTAGGGCAGTCCAGGTGTGTAGGGAAGACCAGATGTGTAGGGCAGGCCAGATGTGTATGGGCAGGCCAGGTGTGTAGGGAAGACCAGATGTGTAGGTCAAGGGAACTATCAGGGGAAAGCGTCAAGCCATTACGACTATAGAGCACTTTGAAGGGATCAGGATAAGGTTTTAGGATGGGACGAGGGGATGGAATGGTGCCCAGTCACTTGGACGGTCGGGGATTGAAAGCAGACCTGGTATGTAGGGTCACGACTTAATGAAGGACTAGATGTACAGGTCACCACCTCCAGTATGGACCAGGTGTACAGGTCACCACCTCCAGTATGGGCCAGGTGTACAGGTCACCACCTACAGTATGGACCACGTGTACAGGTCACCACCTACAGTATGGGCCAGGTGTACAGGTCACCACCTACAGTATGGACCACGTGTACAGGTCACCACCTACAGTATAGACCAGGTGTACAGGTCACCACCTACAGTATGGACCAGGTGTACAGGTCACCACCTCCAGTATGGACCAGGTGTACAGGTCACCACCTACAGTATGGACCAGGTGTATAGATCACCCACCTACATACAGTAAAGATAATAGGTCAAGGATATATAAAATATTATATTTAATTCACATGCAAAACACTACCTTCCTCTAACATATGTGGCAGAGGTATCAAGATCTTGGTTAGCAGTGGCAAGCTGAAGTCCAAATTACCACTTCAAAAAATAGTCCTTTTTTTTTGGCTAATTGGAAAATTGTATTGCCATCCTATTCGCAAGGAAGTCAGTTTTACCCCGGAAGATCCTTGCAATTCTTATCGACATCTCCGTGTTAGAGGAGGAGGAGGAGGTGAGGTTTAAGTCGCCTCTACAGTCCCAAACTTTGTGGGGTCAGTCCCAGACTTGGCTCACTGGGATATCAGACCAGGAGTGGGGAGAAGGGGGGGGGGGTCAGTCCCAGACTCTCGTTTCACTGGGACATAAAAACGACAAAGCAGTATCCACAACTTAAAAAAAAATCTTAAACTGTATCTGTATGACAAATTAAAATTACAAATCACACGAATATTTTTGATGTGACAAAAATTATATGCTTAGGCTTTTAAAGAGGAAGATCAACATTATCCAAACTTTACGAGCAACTACATACGGAAATATATCAAACACAGGTTATCGTGGCGGTCAAATATTCATCCAAAATATACAGGTTGTACTTGAGTGTTTGTCTGAGCGCAGGGGAAAAAAAAAAAGAGAGCTTACCTGAAGGTTGATTATATACGTAGTTTTAGGCTGCAAGTTGTCGATTGTGTGTTGTAAGGATGAGGGATCATCGAGTTCACGGGTATCGAACGCGTCTCCGTGAGACCAGTTGAGGACCCAGCTCTTCAACTCTCCATTGAGGCTTTGTGGAGGAGACCAGCTTAGCGTGATGGAGGTCTTCGTACTTCTCCCGGTCGTCAGGGCTTGTGGGGGGCTGGGAGCTGCTCGGGTCCGGGAAGATGATACAGGTTGAAAGAGTTATGATTATAGATATATCAATTATGACTTGAATATATAATTATAGACAAATTATCTGTTTATTTATGAAAATGGTTATTTTTTTATTTCATAGTTGCCACCATAGACCCAACAGTTTAAGTAATACATAAAGTGTT